>NC_057800.1:17444046-17677081 GCF_018294505.1 Triticum aestivum
ACACCCCGACACCTGACCCCGACACCCTGACCCCGACACCCCGACCCCGACACCACACCCCGACACACAGACCACGACACCACACCCTGACACCCCAACCCCGACACGACACCCTAACCCCGAAACAGCACCCCGACACCGACATGACACCCCGACCCCCTAAACCTCCCGAAAAGGTGCTCTTTGGCCTTCCAGAGGCCGACGGGGTTATATATTTGTGAATTATTAGTTAGGTCATATATTTTTCGATTTTGTTATGAAAAACATCATATATAATTGTGTTGATCGGGTAGATTTAAATGTGCAGTTGTTTCATCGCTGCGAGGTTTGGTGTTCGACGACCGCGCCGTGCGTTTGACGAGCTCTGCCCCTTCGTTCGTGGGTGAGCACAAATGACATATCCTTCTCCCCCATTAATTATTTGCACAAATGACATGAAACTTGATAGCTAGCTATATATGTGTCTTGAATCATCAGTATGCGTAACCAATATGTGTCTCCCGTTCGAAAGCATCATAGTTATAAATATGCATGCATTTGCATATTTATAACCTTGATTCTTTCGAATTGTCCAACGCTATCCACGGACAGCCCGAGTATGTGTAGATTGGGTTCGTTTTCCCATATGCTTTGCTCCGGATCCGACGCATAAATTTCGTCAGTGCCTCCCCTGTTGTTCTCCGGGTACACATCCTCTCTGTTTATTGCAGAGACGTGTATCAGGAGACCAGCGGGGAGGTGCTGCCGAAATTTTGCGTCGGATCCGGAGCATAGCATATGGGAAAATGAACCCAATCTACACATACTCGGGTGGGATTAGGACCTATCATTACCTATTAGAGTGTAGGTTGCATGGACGTAATAAAATTGACAAAGTAGATCAACTGATGAATATATACATGGTGAATTACATATATAATTGTTGTGTGTCCAGTAGCTCTGAAAGTCAAGATGAGTGACCGTGCTTAGATGTATACCGGTCACACTGGTCAGAACAAATGGAGCGCTGAATGGTTCACAAAAACTAAGGGGTTTGTGCAAGCCGCATTTGCAAATGGCCAAAAGAAAACCTGGTGCCCCTGTTTCCGGTGCGGCAATTGGGAAAAGAAGACAGAGGCTGAAATGGGCAAACACCTGCAGAAGAGTGGTTTTACGCCCGATTATACGGTGTGGACATTTCATGGTGAGTCTGCCCAATGTGACCGAGCTGAGGTGGATCGTCGTCGCACCGACGAGCATGGTACCGGGATGGAAAACATGGTGCAAGGCTATGATGATGCTCGAGATTCGGACGAGGAGATGGAGAAATCTGCAAAGGCCTTCAATGAAATGTTGGAGTCTTCGAAACGTCCGCTCCACGAGCACACTAAGCTTTGTCAGTTGGATGCCATCTCACAAGTAATGGCTCTGAAGGCTCAGTTCAACTTGGGCAGAGAATGCTATGACGCAATTATGACAGTATTTGGACGCTTTCTACCCAAAGGCCATGTAATGCCTACAAACCTGTACCAGTCGGACAAAATCCTCCGTGCAATGAAGATGCCCTATGATAAGATACATGCCTGTGAGAAAGGATGTGCCTTATTTAGGCTTGACTATGCGGACTTGAACTATTGTCCCATTTGCAAGTCTTCCAGGTATATTGTGGTAGACAACGGTATGGGTGAGAAGACACAGACCAAAATCCCCGTTAGTGTTCTTCGGTATATGCCAATCGTACCAAGACTTCAACGTCTTTTCATGGTCGAAGAGACGGCCACACAGATGACATGGCACAAAACAGGCAAAAGAACCGAACTAGATGCAGATGGGAATCTGATGATGGTACACACATCAGATGGTGTTGCGTGGAAAAAGTTTGATGAATTACATGCTGACAAAGCGGCAGATCAGAGGCATCCTCGAGTCGGCATCAGCACGGATGGGTTCAGTGTGTTTGGTATGACAGCAGCCCAATACAATTGTTGGCCCGTATTTGTCTTTCCACTCAATCTTCCCCCGGACAGATTATGCAAAGAAAGAACATTTTCCTGACGTTGATAATTCCAGGGCCCAACTATCCGGGCAAAAATATGAATGTGTACATGCAGCCGCTTAAGGACGAATTGCAAGAAGCCTGGGATAATGGGTTCAAGACATACGACGCCTTTAGCAAATGGAACTTCATAATGCATGTCTGGTACATGTACTCGACGCATGACTTGCCGGCGTATGCGCTATTCGTTGGCTGGTGTGTGCATGGAAGGTTCCCGTGCCCCACATGCAAGGGAGCTCTTGAGTTTCGTTGGCTTCAGGCCGGTCACAAGTTTTCTTGCTTCGACATGCATAGACAGTTCCTGGATCCTCGCCATAAGTTCAGGAAAGACAAGAAGAACTTCATCAGGGGTAGAGTTGTCAAAAACTCTGCACCACCTCCATTGACAGGCCAACAGACCCCGGATCAGTTAAACGCTCTCGAGCCAGATCCAAAACATCCAGGGTACTTCAAGGGGTATAATACTAAGCACGCGTGGACTCACAAAACATGCTTATGGGATCTGCCTTACTTCAAAGACCTCCTTTGCCCACAACATCGACGTGATGCACATTGAGAAGAATATCGCCGAGGCACTTTTTGGTACATTGTTCGGCATAGATGGGAAGTCAAAGGATAATACTAAGGCTAGAGTCGATCTGGAGGCGCTATGTGATAGGCCATTACAAAACATGAAAGAACCGGAAGGAAAGCAGAACTGGACGAAGCCAAAGGCATGGTTCAATCTTGGAAGGCCAGCTATGAGGGAAATTCTCTTATGGGTGCAACAGCATTTGATGTTCCCCGATGGGTATGCAGCGAATCTAAAGAGGGGAGCGAATCTTGATAAACTGAAGATATTTGGTCTCAAGAGTCATGATTGGCACATATGGATTGAGCGGGTAATGCCGGTGATGTTGCGTGGCTTCATCCCTGAGGATGAATGGCTAGTACTGGCAGAACTCAGCTATTTCTTCCGTGTTCTTTGTGCGAAAGAACTATTGCCTGGCGTGCTAGAAGAAATGGAAGAGTTGGCGCCGGAGTTAATCTACAAGTTAGAGAAGATCTTTCCACCGGGCTTCTTTAATCCAATGCAGCATTTGATTTTGCATCTCCCGACCGAGGCAAGATTGGGGGGGCCCGTGCAAAATCGTTGGTGCTACCCAACTGAGAGGATGCAGAAGACGCTTCGAGAAAAATGTAAAAATAAACGTAGAATTGAAGCATCGATGGCTGAGGCATTCATCACAGAGGAGGCGGCAAACTTCGTAACAGCGCACTACGAAGCCAAAAATCGTCATTTGCATAATCCGAAGCCTCGGTACAATGCTGACGAGCCTAAAAAGGGTGGATCCAACCTCAGCCTATTCAAAGGGAATCTCGCACAAGCTAGTGTTTCACATCCAGTATCTTTGTATAACGAAGAATGGCGGACCATTTCGTTGTATATCTTCAACAACCTGATAGAAGTGCGGCCGTACATCGAGTAAGTTCTCGGTACATTGTTTCGCAACTTCTATTTCCTTTGAACTACTCTTATTCCTGGATATGTCATACAGTCGATACGTCGCCATATTCTCGTATGGAGCGGAGATCCAAAAGGATTCCGTCGAAGAGTATGAGCTTCTCGCAAAGCAAGGAGGTGGCTATCCCGGTTTCATCTCTTGGTTCAAACAAACGGTAATTTATATTAGACAATTTCATTTCATTCGCTAATTTGTGCATAATGCAACAATCCTTTCATATTAAACTTGTAGGCTAATTCAGAGTCTATGGACGCCGAATTAAGACAAGTCGCTAATGGTTTTGACTATAAGGTCCGTTCATTTGACAAGTACGACATCAACGGGTATCGCTTTCGTACCTATGGCAAAGAGCTATCTATGGCCGACCGAAAGTCTACAAATTGTTGTGTATCTGCTATCGGCGAAGGAGGTACCGAGTATTATGGGAGAGTTGAAGCAATTTATGAGCTTCTGTTCTATGGTGAAAACCCACCGAATGTCGTAGTCTTCAAATGTTATTGGTTTCAGCCGAAGGAGACTAGAAGGACTCATGAACATATAGGGCTAGTTGAAATCAACCAAAGCACTCATTTAGATGTTCCTGATGTCTATATTATGGCTCAACAGGCGACCCAAGTATTCTATCTACCGTGGGCCTGCCAAACTAATCCAAATCTGAAAGGTTGGGATGTCGTTTATGAAGTGCCGCCAGGTGCTAGACTTTCTCCCCCAAAGGAAGAGTATTATGAACCTCACATTGACCCAGACACATATGAAGGAGAATTCTTCCAAGAGACACGTCTTTCCAAAAAGCGTTTCAAGAACCGCTATACTTCACCCCAAAACATTGAAGTAGACAGCGACAATCAATCCGACATCACCCCAGAGGAGGAACAAGAAGAGCCGGAACAAGAAGAGGTTACTGCTGCGGATGACCTGTCAATGCTTGACTGATTACGTCAAGGTGGCCTTGCACATGTTGATGCCAATGAACCCTATGAGCCCATCATTGATTATAGTGATGATGATGATTATGCATTTATTGATGATACTGATCGAGATTATTAGTAGTGTCAGGTATTCAATTTTTTTATGTTGTACTTGATGATGATACACTTAAGTGATATACATATTATTATTCATGTCAGTACTTTTTTCATATTATTATTCATGTCGGTACTTTTTTTATGTTGTACTAATTTCGTTTATTCTTTGTCATGGCAGGTGTTGAAAGATGGTGGGCGCTGGTCGGGAGCGCGCCGAGGCCCCTTCTTCGTCGGCGCATGGTGCGAGGTCTTCCATTCCACACGCACCTCTCCGCCGAGCGTTGCTGGACAGTATGGCGACACTGCCGGGCCCTTCTTCGTCGACCGCGGTGCCCAGCAGGGGACGAGGTAAGAAGAAGAGAGGAGGTGGAGCACGTGGTCATGGGAGAGGAGGTAGGGTGACTCTTACGGCGCCTTCCTCGCCACCGCCCCCAGCTGTTTCACCCGAGCACGTGACTGCTAGGGTGGACTCGTCTGAGGAGGAGACTGCACAGACTCCGGTCCACAAGCCTCCGGTCCACGAGTCTTCAGCCCACGAGCCTCGGGTCGACGGGCCTTCGGCCCACGAGACCCCGGAGGAGCACACGTCTGGATGGGGTACCTGGTCGGGTCAGCCTGAGCATGGCAGGGAGCCGAGTGGCCATGCTGATGATGGCGGGGAGCCGACTGATGAGGAGGGGGAGGAGGGGGGCAACGTCTACCGGCGTGGTGCTACACGGCTCCCGTCCGTGCCGGTGACCCGCGAGCAGAGGTGGTTGATTTTCCCTGATGGGGAGAGGTACGTAAGTGCATTTAATATTTTTGTACCTTCTGCATTCATGTTTCTTCAAATAACTAATGTGTTGGCCTTGTCATGCTGCAGGGGTTGGGACCACCATCATAGTGTCCGCCGGCCCAACTCCATCCTTGGAGTGCTTTGCCGGCAAAACTTCCCGGGGTTTTTCACGTTGCCTGGTGAGGGTCGGCTTCCAGAGCTTGGATTGAGCTGGGAGCACTACGTGGTTGCCCCGGCCCCGCCGGATGAGATTATCGACGGTGTCGTGTGCGACACGAGGGCAGACATGGTGATCAGAAAGTTCTGGGTAATTTCCCCTTTACACATTTAAAAATCTTCAACTAGCTAGTTATTAATTGTACTAATCAATATTGTCTCATTTGATTGCAGACATTCTACAGGTGTGCGGAGGGATACGAGGAGGACGCGGCACATGTTATCGAGAACGTCTGCAAGCGCCTACTCCAGAACTTACAGCACGAGACTCGGGTGCAGGCTGTTCGAGACTACTACGCCTTGTGTGGTATCAAGAAGACCAAGCCGGCGTGCCGCGATAAGTTCCTGAGTAAGGAGCAGTACATGAAGGTAATTCTTAAGGCCTTCTCTACTTAAGTTCCTTCATTTAGTAATTCTTAGCCGTAGAGCTCAAGTTTCTATTTGCTAACTTAGGCGCCTCTGAGATGGTGTGCGGATCGGATGGATTGTTGGGAGGTGTTGTCCGATGAGTGGTGCTCAAAACAATGGCTATCCCTCCACAACGAGGCCAAGGACAAACGTGCCCAAATGGAAGGTGTGCCACACCATCAAGGCAGCTCCAGCTTATATCAGTTCGGGCGCAACTGGGTATGTGGTTTGCTTCATGATTCATGCAATTCATTCATCATGCTAGCTTGAGCCCTTTAATTACTAATTTTCATTGTTTCTCTCTTTCAGGCACGCTACAATAAGGCGGATAAGGTGCCAGAGGTGTACGACCTGTATGCCATGGCCCACACTGCCTCTTTCAAGAAAGTCAAGGCTTTCTCTCAGTCTGACCTCGATGATGCAAACAACTTCACCAACATCTCCTCCCACAACAAGCTCGTGAGATATAGAGATGGGGGGAAGGCGAGGAAAGGGGAGGACTTTAACCCGAGCCAGGGTCCCATTGATCCAGAGCTGGTGATGATATCTGGTGGCGGGAGGTCCATGGCTCCATAGCCATTGGAGATGGACTTATCCGTTGTCCTAGCACTCTCCCGGAGATCAAGGCGCGCCAGTCGAGCTCCGCTCCTGAGATAAGGCCTCGTGAACGCCAGTGCAACTCTCCATCAAGGTTAGTGATACGTACTCAGTTATCTTTCTCCATTACATTGTGTGCGCTTCCATCAATGATTACAAATGGTCATGTGAGTGGTGTTGCAAGCTGCTATACAGAGTGAGAGAGATAGAACGGAGAAACTTCTGGCGGAGGCGGCGGAGAGGCAGCGGGAGTTGGAGGAGAGGACGACAAAGATGATGGAGGAGGAGAGGGCACGGAATGACATGCAGGCAAGGGCCATGTACGAGCTCCTTGTGGTAAGTTTCTTCTGTAGATTAGCCAAAACATTCATGTAGTGTTTGTCTCATTACTAACTAGTATGACTGAGTCATCAAAACCAAATGTGCAGTCTGTGTGCGAGAAGACAGGTCAGACCGCCCCGCCGATGCCAGTGATTGCTCCTGGGACCACGGTGAGTTTTATTTGAATGGACATTACTTGCTAGTCTTAACATTTGAGTGTCATCATGCTAACAAGACATTGGAAATGATCTTTGGTGCAGCGTAACTCATGACAAGCATTGCACGATCCTTCTCCAGCTAGCGACACGAGCCACCCCGCTCCTACACCTCCTGGATCTTGGTAAGTTTATCTAGTGTTTTGCTTAACACATGCATAAAGACCTAGACTTAGCTTTATTTCCTCCAATGCTTACCATAATGACCTAGACTTAGCTTCTTCTCCTCCAAAATGACTTAATAAGCTTACTGACCTCCAAAACCATCCATTTTACCTAAGTTAGCTCTAAAACGATCTGTACTTAGCTTACTTATGTAAAAAATTGCATAATTAGCTTAGTTAGCTCATAGACGATCTATTTTACCTAAGTTAGCTCTAAAATGACCCATTTTACCTAGGTTAGCTTATAAATGATCCAGTTCATCCAAGTTAGCTCAAAAATGACCCATTTTACCTAGATTAGCTCCTAAATGATCCATTTTACCTACGTTAGCTTTAAAATGACCCATTTCACCTAGGTTAACTCCAAAATGACCCATCTTACCTAGGTTATCTCATAAACGATCCATTTCAACTATTTTAGCTCATAAACGATCCATTTCACCAAGTTAGCTAAAAACGATCCATTTCACCTAAATTAGCTCTTAAATGATCCATTTCACCTAAGTTAGCTCAAGAAGATCCATTTCAACTAAATTAGCTCATAAATGATCCATTTCACCTAAGTTAGCTCAAAAACAATCCATTTCAACTAAGTTAGCTCATAAATGATCCATTTCACCTAAGTTAGCTAAAAACGATCCATTTCACCTTAGTTACCTCAAAAACGATCCATTTGACCTTAGTTAGCTCATAAACGACCCATTTCAACTAAGTTAGCTCATAAATGATCCATTTCACCTTAGCTAGCTCATAAACGACCCATTTCAACTTAGTTAGCTCATATATGATCCATTTCACATAAGTTAGCTCATAAATGACATACTCTTCTTGTTCTAGTCTTCTTCTTGTTCTACTCTTCTTGTTCTAGTCTTCTTCTTGTTCTACTCTTCTTCTTGTTCTACTCTTCTTGTTCTAGTCTTCTTCTTGTTCTACTCTTCTTCTTGTTCTACTCTTCTTGTTCTAACTTTCTTATTTTTCATTTTGCAGATTTCATTCACTTGACGAAAGATTGCATAGATGGAGTGCTCCTTATCCCTTTCTCTGTTTCTTTTGTATCGTTGAACTATGGATGTATCGTTGGATGAAACTATTGTAATATATATGGTTGGATGCCTCTATGTTGAACTTGTTATGTATGATGGAACTATGCATGTAATATATATGGTTGGATGATGAAGTTATGTGTTGGATATCTTATATGTTTGCTCTGTAATGGCCTTTTGAAATATATCTATATATGTCATATATATTTGTGATGAAAATTGTTGGATTCAATAAAAAACAGATAAAAGAGCCAATATGCAGGCTCTTTGCCGTCTGCCACCGACGGCAACGGGCTCTTTGCCGTCTGCCGCGGACGGCAAAGAAGACACGTGGCATCCAGCTGTGCTTCCTGGGAGCTGACCCATTTGGTCAGTTTGCCTACAGTGGCAGACGGCAAAGACTTTGCCATCAGTGACAGACGGCAAAGAACCTGCACTTTGCCATCAGTGGCAGACGGCAAAGAACCTGCCATGTAGTGACGTGTAGATGACATCATACGGCGGACGGCAAAGACACTAGAAATTTTGCCGTCAGCGGCGGACGGCAAAGGCCTGCTGTTAGCCACTTAACAGACTGACAGCGCAATTATTGCCGTCCGCTCTCTTTGCCGTCCGCCGCAGACGGCAAAGGGCCTTTGCCGTCAGTCACTAGGAAGCAGACGGCAAAGTAGTTGTTTACCGTAGCCTACTTTGCCGGAGCCTTTTGCCGTCCGCCATTCATGCCTTTGCCGTCCACCGTGGCAGACGGCAAAATAGTTGATTCCTGTAGTGTATGGCCCCCGGGTCTATTCTCATCATATCAATCTCCATCACTTTAATCTTGCTTTACTTTTTACTTTGCATCTTTATACCAAAAATACCGAAAATATTATATCTATCAGATCTCACTCTCGTAAGTGACCATGAAGGGATTGACAACCCCTAATCGCATTGGTTGCGAGTAGCTATCGTTTTGTGCAGGTACGAGGGACTTGAGCGCGGCCTCCTACTGGATTGATACCTTGGTTCTCAAAAACTGAGGGAAATACTTATGCTACTTTGCTGCATCATCCCTTCCTCTTCGGGGAAAACCAACACAAGCTCAAGAGGTAGCAAGAAGGATTTCTGGCACCGTTGTCGGGGAGGTTCGTGCAGGTCAAGATTTGACTCCCGACAACGAGCCATTTCTGGCACCGTTGCCGGGGAGTCTACGCAAAAAGTCAACATACCAAGTACCCATCACAATCCCTATCTCTCGCATTACATTATTTGCCATTTGCCTCTCGTTTTCCTCTCCCCCACTTCACCCTTGTTGTTTTATTCGTCCTCTCTCTCTATCCTCCCTCTCTTTTCCACTTGCCTTTTTGTTTGCCCGTGTGTTGGGTTGCTTGTTTGTCGCGATGGCTAAAGATACTACCAAATTGTGTGACTTCACCAATACCAATAATAATGATTTCCTTAGCACTCTGATTGCTCCTCTTGCTAATACTGAATCTTGTGAAATCAATACTACTTTGTTGAATCTTGTTATGAAAGATCAATTCGCTGGCCTTCCTAGTGAAGATGCCGCTACTCATCTGAATAGCTTCATTGATTTATGTGATATGCAAAAGAAAAAAGATGTCGATAATGATGTCGTTAAATTGAAGCTATTTCCTTTTTCGCTTAGAGATCGTGCTAAAGCTTTATTTTCATCTTTGCCTAAAAATAGTATTGATTCTTGGAACAACTGCAAAGATGCTTTTATCTCTAAGTATTTCCTCCCGCTAAGATCATCTCTCTTAGAAACGATATTATGAACTTTAAGCAACTTGATCATGAACATGTTGCGCAAGCTTGGGAGAGAATGAAATTAATGATACGTAATTTCCCTACTCATGGTTTGAATTTGTGGATGATTATACAAAAAAATTATGCCGGATTGAATTTTGCTTCTAGAAATCTTTTAGATTCGGCCGCGGGAGGCACTTTTATGGAAATCACTTTAGGAGATGCTACTAAACTCCTAGATAATATTATGGTTAATTATTCTCAATGTCATACTGAAAGATCTTCTAATAAAAAAAGTGCATGTGATAGAAGAAATCAATGTTTTGAGTGGAAAGATGGATGAACTTATGAAATTATTTGCTACTAAGAGTTTTTCTTCTGATCCTAATGATATGCCTTTGTCTACTTTGATTGAGAATAACAATGAATGTATGGATGTGAATTTTGTTGGTAGGAATAATTTTGGTAACAACGCTTATAGAGGGAACTTTAATCCTAGGCCATATCCTAGTAATCCTTCTAATAATTATGGGAATTCTTACAACAACTCTTATGGAAATTATAATAAGATGCCCTCTGAATTTGAGAATAGTGTTAAAGAGTTTATGAATTCGCAAAAGAATTTTAATGCTTTGCTTGAAGAGAAATTGCTTAAAGTTGATGATTTGGCTAGAAACATTGATAGAATTTCTCTTGAGATTGATTCTTTAAAGCTTAGGTCTATTCCTCCTAAGCATGGTATCAATGGGTCTCTCAAAGCCATGAGAATTTCCATTGACGAGTGCAAGGAAAGAACCGCTAGGATGCGTGCTTCCAAAGATGCCTTTATTAAAGCGTGTTCTTCCAATTCCTATGAAAATCAAGATGAAGATCTAAAAGTTATTGATGTGTCCCCTATTAAATCTTTGCTTTGCAATATGAATCTTGATGAAACTGAATATGATCTTCCTTTACGTAGAAGGCGTTCTAAAAATTCGGAGTATTTAGATCTTTATGATGAAATTGATGAGAGTGGGATTGAAAGAAATAAAAATCTAGATGTTGCTAAACCCACTATATTGGATTTCAAGGAATTTAATTATGAAAGTTGCTCTTTAATTGATTGTATTTCCTTGTTGCAATCCGTGCTAAATTCTCCACATGCTTATAGTCAAAAGAAAGCCTTCACCGAACATATTGTTGATGCCTTGATGCAATCTTATGAAGAAAAACTTGAGTTGAAAGTTTCTATCCCTAGGAAACTCTATGATGAGTGGGAACCAACTATTAAAATTAAAATTAAAGATCATGAGTTTTATGCTTTGTGTGATTTGGGTGCTAGTGTCTCCACTATTCCCAAGACCTTGTGTGATTTGCTAGATTTCCGTAATTTTGATGATTGCTCTCTAAACTTGCATCTTGTGGATTCTACTATTAAGAAACCTAAGGGAAGGATTAATGATTTTCTTATTGTTGCAAATAGGAATTATGTGCCCGTAGATTTCATTGTTCTTGATATAGATTGCAATCCTTCTTGCCCTATTATTCTTGGTAGACCTTTCCTTAGAACGGTTGGTGCGATTATTGATATGAAGGAAGGGAATATTAGATTTCAATTTCAATTAAAAAAAGGGCATGGAACACTTTCCTAGAAAGAAAATAAAATTACCATATGAAACTATCATGAGATCCACTTATGGATTGCCTACCAAAGATGGCAATACCTAGATATATCCTCGCTTTTTTGCCTAGCTAGGGGCGTTAAACGATAGCGCTTGTTGGGAGGCAACCCAATTTTATTTTTTTCCTTGACTTTTGCTCCTGCTTAGTAATAAATAAATTATTTAGCCTCTGTTTTGGTTGTGTTTTTTTGTGTTTAATTAGTGTTTGTGCCAAGTAGAACCGCTGGGAAGACTTGGGGAAAGTCTTGTTGAACTTGCTGTAAAAAACAGAAACTTTAGCGCTCACGAGACCTGCTGTCATTTTTATTTGAAGAGTGTTATTTAGTTAATTATTTTTGAATATTATTAATAGATAAATTCCTCACGTCCAGAAATTTATTTTAGAATTTTTGGGGTTCCAGATCTTGCGCTAGCTACAGATTACTACACATTGTTCTGTTTTTGACAGATTCTGTTTTTTCGTGTGTTGTTTGCTTATTTTGATGAATCTATGGCTAGTAAAATAGTTTATAATCCATAGAGAAGTTGGAATACAGTAGGTTTAACACCAATATAAATAAGGAATGAGTTTATTACAGTACCTTGATGTGGTCTTTTGTTTTCTTTCGCTAACGGAGCTCACGAGTTTTCTACTTTAAGTTTTGTGTTGTGAAGTTTTCAAGTTTTGGGTGAATTCTTTTGATGGATTGTGGAACAAGGAGTGGCAAGAGCCTAAGGGCATATCCAGCCGTTGGCCCCCCAGGAGGGGCAAAAAATCGACCCTGGGGGCGCACCGGCACTAAACCGCGCATTGGGGGCGTGATGCCCCCCAGTCGCGGACCCCACGGGTTTTTAGAATGTTCAAATTCGGCGCAAACACAATGCAAACACAGGCGAGTTCGTTCAAATTTAAACATATTTTACAAAAAAAGAAAAAAAACTACCGCGGGCTACCCCCGCCGTCTCCCTCGCCGCCCGCCCACGCGGTTCCCCGCCTACGCCTCCGCCGTCCCTCCTGCATCCCTCCCTCGGTTGGCGTGGCGGGTTGGACGGTCCGAGTGCATCGTCGTCGTTGCTATCGAGGACGACGACACCATCCTTGTCCTCGCGCCCACGTTTGCGGGCGGCGATCTCCTCCAGGGCCCGGCGTTGCCGGATCATCTCCTCGCGCAGGTAGTCGTCGCGCGACCACCGCATGGCGTCCTCGTCGGAGAAGCCACGCCGGGCTATCTCCTCATACTCCGGGGGGAGGCTGGGCTCCACCTTGGGCTCGACGAGGGCGCTGGAGCTGCGGGTACACGCGCTGACAGGCGTGTCCTGGGGCTCCGGCTTGACGGGGCGGAGGTGGGCGCAGGGAGAGCCGCCGGATGAGGAGGAGGACACCCCGGTCTCCATGCGCCTCGGCATCCAGGAGCTTCCCCGGCGGCCCCGGCGGCGTGAGAAGGACGGGGGAGCGGGGTACTCGAGGCGCGGAATGTTGCCGCCCTCGATGTACTCGGGGATGGACTCCAATGTGCGCCCGGGCACGCCCCACCACCAACGCCGGCCGGTGGCGTTGAACCTGCCGGAGGGCACGACGCCGTTGGTGGCCTCGAGCTGCTCGTCGTGCCGGCGGTGGAAGTACGGCTCCCAGATTGGGCTGTCGGGGACGTACCGGGGCCCCTCCCTCGCCGCACGCGGCAGGGACGAGCGGATGCGTGCGATCTCCGCACGCCGCGCCGCGCCGATGGGTACCTGGGGCACCGGCACGCCGCCGGCGCTGATCCTCCATGCCCCGGGCACCCGCATGTCCGGCAGGACCGGGTACTCGGCCTTGAAAAGGAGGCGAGCCTCGTCCTCATGCATATGACGGCGCCCGAATCTGTTCGCCACCGCGCCGTCGCCTGGGAAACGCTCGGCCATGCTTTCTCAACTGGTGACGGTGAGAGGAGGAAAGGGGGAGAAATGAGCGCGTCATCGGTGGATGATCGGGGTGAGTCTCTCCGGCGCGCTTGCAGTCGGCTTTTATAGGCGGAGACGCCGCGTGGTAGGCTTGGCCGGCGCGCTACGCGTGGCGTGATTGCATGGCGGCCGAGGGACGCGTCGCCCAGCCTTCACTGCGCCACCCGTGAGGCATCAATAGAGGCTGACCGGCGCGGCAGCGCGCGCCAGCTTTGGCATTGATTCGCCGCGGGAAACGAGGCGATGAGGACGACGAAGGGGCGAGAAGAGAGTAGAGTCGCTGACGCGGTGGGCCCACGGCTCTTCGCGCCAAAAACGATTTGCCCGGCGCCCCCGAGCGACCCCCAGCGCGCCGGGTTTGGGTTGGGTCCGCCGGCGCCAATTTCGGCCCGAGCCGGCGAAAACTGGGCTCTTGGGGGCCCGACTGGGCCGATTTTTTGGCGCCGGCAGACGAAAAAACGCCTGGGGGCCTTCTTGGGGGCGCGGCTGGAGATGCCCTAACCTTGGGGATGCCCATGGCACCCCCAAGATAATCCAAGGACACCAAAAAGTCAAAGCTTGGGGATGCCCTGGAGGGCATCCCCTCTTTCGTCCACTTCCATCAGTAATTTACTTGGAGCTATATTTTTATTCACCAACATGATATGTGTTTTGCTTGGAGTGTCTTGTATTATTTTTGTCTTTGTGTTTTAGTATGCCACAATCATCCTTGCTGTACACACCTTTTGAGAGAGCCATACATGAATTAAAATTTGATAGAATACTCTATGTGCTTCACTTATATCTTTTGAGCTAAGTAGTTTTTGTCTATGTGCTTCACTTATATCTTTTAAGCTATGTAGTTTTGCTCTATGTGCTTCACTTATATCTTTTGAGCTAAGTAATTTTGCTCTATGTGCTTCACTTAGATTTTTTAGAGCACGGTGGTGGATTTGTTTTAAAGAAACTATTGATCTCTCATGCTTCACTTAAATTATTTTGAGAGTCTTAATAGCATGGTAATTTGCTTAATAATAACATTCTTGGTATTCAAGATTTGTAAAACTTTCTTTTGAGTGTGTTGAATACTAAGAAAAGTTGGATGCTTGATAATTGTTTTGAGATATGGAGGTAATAATATCAAAGTCATGCTAGTAGAGTAATTGTGAATTTGAGAAGTGCTTGAGTTAAAGTTTGCAAGTCCCGTAGCATGCACGTATGGTAAACGTTATGCAACAAATTTGAAACATGAGGTGTTATTTGATTGTCCTCCTTATGAGTGGCGGTCGGGGACGAGCGATGGTCTTTTCCTACCAATCTATCCCCCTAGGAGCATGCGCGTAATACTTTTGTTTTTGATGGCTTGTAGATTTTTGCAATAAGTATATGAGTTCTTTATGACTAATGTTGAGTCCATGGATTATACGCACTCTCACCCTTCCATCCTTGCTAGCCTCTATGGTACCGTGCATTGCCCTTTCTCACATCGACAGTTGGCGCAAACTTCGCCGGTGCATCCAAACCCCGCGATATGATACGCTCTTTCACACATAAACCTCCTTATATCTTCCTCAAAACAGCCACCATACCTACCTATTATGGCATTTCCATAGCCATTCTGAGATATATTGCCATGCAACTTTCCACCATCCAGTTTATCATGGCACATCCATCATTGTCATATTGCCTAGCATGATCATGTAGTTCACATAGTATTTGTGGCAAAGCCGTTGTTCATAATTTTTTCATACTTGTCACTCTTGATTCATTGCATATCCCGGTACACCACCGGAGGCATCCATATAGAGTCATACTTTGTTCTAGTATCGAGTTGTAATCATTGAGTTGTAATTAAATAAAAGTGTGATGATCATCATTTAATAGAGCATTGTCCCAAAAAAGGCCAAAGAAAAAAAAGGCCCAAAAAAGGGGCAATGCTAATATTCCTTTTTCCACACTTGTGCTTCAAAGTAGCACCATGTTCTTCATATGGAGAGTCTCTTGAGTTATCACTTTCATATACTAGTGGTAATTTTCATTATAGAACTTGGCTTGTATATTCCAACAATGGGCCTCCTCAAGTGCCCTAGGTCTTCGTGAGCAAGCAAGTGGGATGCACACCCACTTAGTTTCTTTTCTTGAGCTTTCATACATTTATAGCTCTAGTGCATCCGTTGCATGGCAACCCCTACTCCTTGCATTAACATCAATTGATGGGCATCTCCATAGCCCATTGATTAGCCTCGTTGATGTGAGACTTTCTCATTTTTTGTCTTCTCCACATAACCCCCACCATTATATTCTATTCCACCCATAGAGCTATATCCATGGCTCACGCTCATGTATTGCATGAAAGTTTATGAGTTTGAAATTATTAAGGTATGAAACAATTGCTTAGCTTGTGATCGGGGTTGTGCATGATGAGAGCATTCTTGTGTGACAAAAATGGAGTATGACTAAACTATATGATTTTGTAGGGAAGAACTTTCTTTGGACATGTTACTTTAAGAAAACATAATTGCTTTGTTGGTTTGCTTGAAGTATTATTATTCTTTATGTCAACATGAACTTTTGTCTTGAATCTTCCTAATCTGAATATTCATACCACAATTAAGAAGATTTGCATTGAAATTATGCCAAGTAGCACTCCGCATCAAAAATTCTCTTTTCATCATTTACCTACTCGAGGGCGAGCAGGAATTAAGCTTGGGGATGCCTAATACGTCTCCAACGTATCTATAATTTTTGATTGCTCCATGCTATATTATCTACTGTTTTGGACTATATTGGGCTTTATTTTCCACTTTTATATTATTTTTGGGACTAACCTATTAACCGGAGGCCCAGCCCAGAATTGCTGTTTTTTGCCTATTTCAGTGTTTCGAAGAAACGGAATATCAAACGGAGTCCAAACAGAATGAAACCTTCGGGAACGTGATTTTCTCACCGAACGTGATCCAGGAGACTTGGACCCTACTCCAAGGAATCAAAGAGGCAGTCACGAGGGTGGGGGCGCCGCCCCTCCCCCCTAGGGCGTGCCCCCTGCCTCGTGGGCCCCTCGGTGCTCCACCGACGTACTCCTTCCTCCTATATATACCTACGTACCCCCAAACGATCAGAACAGGAGCCAAAAACCTAATTCCACCGCCGCAACTTTCTGTATCCATGAGATCCCATCTTGGGGCCTGTTCCGGAGCTCCGCCGGAGAAGGCCGTCATCACGGAGGGCTTCTACATCATCATAGCCTCTCCGATGAAGTGTGAGTAGTTTACCTCAGGCCTTCGGGTCCATAGTTAGTAGCTAGATGGCTTCTTCTCTCTTTTTGGATCTCAATACAAAGTTCTCCCCTCTCTTGTGGAGATCTATTCGATGTAATCTTCTTTTTGCGGTGTGTTTGTTGAGACCAATGAATTTTGGGTTTATGATCAAGTCTATCTATGAATAATATTTGAATCTTCTCTGAATTCTTTTATGTATGATTGGTTATCTTTGCAAGTATTTTCAAATTATCCATTTGGTTTGGCCAACTAGATTGATAGTTCTTGCCATGGGAGAAGTGCTTAGCTTTGGGTTCGATCTTGCGGTGTCCTTTCCCAGTGACAGAAGGGGCAACAAGGCACGTATTGTATCGTTGCCATCGAGGATAACAAGATGGGGTTTATTTCATATTGCATGAATTTATCTCTCTACATCATGTCATCTTGCTTAAGGCATTACTCTATTTTTAACTTAATACTCTAGATGCATGCTGGATAGCGGTCGATGAGTGGAGTAATAGTAGTAGATGCAGAATCGTTTCGGTCTACTTGTCACGGACGTGATGCCTATATACATGATTGTGCCTAGATATTCTCATAACTATGCTCAATTCTATCAATTGCTCAACAGTAATTTGTTCACCCACCATAGAATACTTATGCTCTTGAGAGAAGCCACTAGTGAAACCTATGGCCCCTGGGTCTATTCTCATCATATCAATCTCCATCATTTTAATCTTGCTTTACTTTTTACTTTGCATCTTTATACAAAAAGTACCAAAAATATTATATCTATCAGATCTCACTCTCATAAGTGACCGTGAAGGGATTGACAACCCCTAATCGCGTTGGTTGTGAGTAGCTATCGTTTTGTGCAGGTATGAGGGACTTGAGCGTGGCCTCCTACTGGATTGATACCTTGGTTCTCAAAAACTGAGGGAAATACTTACGCTAATTTGTTGCATCATCCCTTCCTCTTCGGGGAAAACCAACGCAAGCTCAAGAGGTAGCATTGCATCATATACAACTCTTCTTCCAGAAATCCATTCAGGAATGCATTTTTGACATCCATTTGCCAAATTTCATAATGCTAAAATGCGGCAATTGCTAACATGATTCGGACAGACTTAAGCATTGCTACGGGTGAGAAAGTCTCATCGTAGCCTTGAACTTGTCGAAAACCTTTCGCAACAAGTCGAGCTTTGTAGACAGTAACATTACCGTCAGTGTCAGTCTTCTTCTTGAAGATCCATTTATTCTCGATGGCTTGCCGATCATCGGGCAAGTCAACCAAAGTTCACACTTTGTTCTCATACATGGATCCCATCTCAGATTTCATGGCCTCAAGCCATTTTGCGGAATCTGGGCTCACCATCGCTTCTTCATAGTTCGTAGGTTCGTCATGGTCAAGTAACATGATTACCGTACCACTCTAGTATGGATCTTACTCCGGTTGACCTACGACGTTCGGTAGTAACTTGATCTGAAGTTTCATGATCATCATCATTAGCTTCCTCACTAATTGGTGTAGATGTCACAGGAACCAGTTTCTATGATGAACTACTTTCCAATAACGGAGCATGTATAGTTACCTCATCAAGTTCTACTTTCCTCCCACTCACTTCTTTCGAGAGAAACTCCTTCTCTAGAAAGGATCCATTCTTAGCAACAAATGTCTTGCCTTCGGATTTGTGATAGAAGGTGTGCCCAATAGTTTCTTTTGGGTATCCTATGAAGACACATTTCTCCGATTTGGGTTCGAGCTTATCAGGTTGAAGCTTTTTCACATAACCATCGCAACCCCAAACTTTAAGAAATGACAACTTTGGTTTCTTGCCAAACCACAATTCATAAGGCATCGTCTCAACGGATTTCGATGGTGCCGTATTTAACGTGAATGCAGCCGTCTCTAAAGCATAACCCCAAGACGATAGCGGTAAATCAGTAAGAGACATCATAGATCGCACCATATCTAGTAAAGTACGATTACAATGTTCGGACACACCATTACGTTGTGGTGTTCCAGGCGGCGTGAGTTGCGAAACTATTCTGCATTCTTTCAAATGTCGACCAAACTCGTAACTCAAATATTCTCCTCCACGATCAGATCGTAGAAACTTTATTTTCTTGTTATGATGATTTTCCACTTCACTCTGAAATTCTTTGAACTTTTCAAATGTTTCAGACTTATGTTTCATTAAGTAGATATACCCATATCTGCTCAAATCATCTGTGAAGGTGAGAAAATAACGATACCCGCCGCGAGCCTCAATATTCATTGGACCACATACATCAGTATGTATGATTTCCAATAAATCTGTTGCTCGCTCCATTGTTCCGGAGAACGGCGTTTTAGTCATCTTGCCCATGAGGCATGGTTCGCAAGTACCAAGTGATTCATAATCAAGTGATTCCAGAAGTCCATCAGTAAGGAGTTTCTTCATGCTCTTTACACCAATATGACCTAAACGGCAGTGCCACAAATAAGTTGTGCTATCATTATCAACTTTGCATTTTTGCCTTCAACATTATGAATATGTGTATTACTACTATCGAGATTTAACACAAATAGACCACTCTTCAAGGGTGCATGACCATAAAATATATTACTCATATAAATAGAACAACCATTATTCTCAGATTTAAATGAATAACCGTCTCGCATCAAACAAGATCCAGATATAATGTTCATGCTTAACGCTGGAACCAAATAACAATTATTGAGGTCTAAGATTAATCCCGAAGGTAGATGTAGAGGTAGCGTGCCGACAACGATCACATCGACTTTGGAACCATTTCCCACACGCATCGTCACCTCGTCCTTAACCAATCTTCGCTCAATCCGTAGTCCCTGTTTCGAGTTGCAAATATTAGCAACAGAACCAGTATCAAATACCCAGGTGCTACTACGAGCTCTAGTAAGGTACACATCAATAACATGTATATCACATATACCTTTGTTCACCTTGCCATCCTTATTATCCGCCAAATACTTGGGGCAGTTCCGCTTCCAGTGACCAGTCTGCTTGTAGTAGAAGCACTCAGTCTCAGGCTTAGGTCCAGACTTGGGTTTCTTCTCTTGAGCAGCAACTTGTTTGTTGTTCTTTTTGAAGTTCCCCTTCTTCTTCCCTTTACCCTTTTTCTTGAAACTAGTGGTCTTGTTGACCATCAACAATTTATGCTCCTTCTTGATTTCTACCTCCGCAGCCTTTAGCATTGCGAAGAGCTCGGGAATTGTCTTATCCATCCTATGCATATTATAGTTCATCACAAAGCTCTTGTAGCTTGGTGGCAGTGATTGAAGAATTCTGTCAATGACACTATCATCCGAAAGATTAACTCCCAGTTGAATCAAGTGATTGCAGTATCCAGACATTCTGAGTATATGTTCACTGGCAGAACTATTCTCCTCCATCTTGCAGCTATAGAACTTATTGGAGACTTCATATCTCCCAATCCAGGCATTTGCTTGAAATATTAACTTCAACTCCTGGAACATCTCATATGCTCCATGACGTTCAAAACGTCGTTGAAGTCCTGGTTCTAAGCCGTAAAGCATGGCACACTGAACTATCGAGTAGTCATCAACACGCGACTGCCAGGCATTCACAATGTCTGCAGTTGCCGGTGCAGGTGGTACACCTAGCGATGCTTCCAGGACGTAATTCTTCTGTGCAGCAATGAGGATATTCGTCAAGTTACAGACCCGGTCCGTGTAATTGCTACCATCCTATTTCAACTTTGCTTTCTCAAGGAACGCGTTAAAATTTAACGGAACAACAGCACGGGCCATCTATCTACAAGAACATAGACAAGCAAAATACTATTAGGTACTAAGTTCATGATAAATTTAAGTTCAATTAATCATATTACTTTAAGAACTCCCACTTAGATAGACATCCCTCTAATCATCTAAGTGATCACGTGATCCAAATCAACTAAACCATAACCGATCATCACGTGAAATGGAGTAGTTTTCAATGGTGAACATCACTATGTTGATCATATCTACTATATGATTCGCACTCGACCTTTTGGTCTCAGTGTTCCGAGGCCATATCTGCATATGCTAGGCTCATCAAGTTTAACCCGAGTATTCTGCGTGTGCAAAACTGGCTTGCACCCATTGTATAAGAACGTTGAGCTTATCACACCTGATCATCACGTGGTGTCTCGGCACGATGATCTTTTTGCAACGGTGCATACTCAGGGAGAACACATGTACCTTGAAATTTTTAGTGAGAGATCATCTTATAATGCTACCGTCAATCAAAGCAGAATAAGATGCATAAAGGATAAACATCATATGCAATCAATATAAGTGATATGATATGGCCGCCATCATCTTGTGCCTTTGATCTCCATCTCTAAAGCACCGTCATGGTCACCATCGTCACTGGCATGACACCTTGATCTCCATCGTAGCATCGTTGTTGTCTCGCCAACTATTGCTTCTACGACTATCGTTGCCGCTTAGTGATAAAGTAAAGAAATTACATGGCGATTGCATTTCATACAATAAAGCGACAACCATATGGCTCCTGCCAGTTGCCGATAACTCCGTTACAAAACATGATCATCTCATACAATAAAATATAGCATCATGCCTTGACCATATCACATCACAACATGCCCTGCAAAAACAAGTTAGACTTCCTCTACTTTGTTGTTGCAAGTTTTATGTGGCTGCTATGGGCTGAGCAAGAACCGTTCTTACCTACGCATCAAAAGCCACAATGCGGTATAGTGATTTCTTTTTGATCTTCAGAAAGAACCCTGTTCATTGAATCTGGTTCAACTAAAGCTGGAGAAACAGACACCCACTAGCCACCTTGTTGGGGAACGTAGTAATTTAAAAAAATTCCTACGCACACGCAAGATCATGATGATGCATAGCAACGAGAGGGGAGAGTGTTGTCTACGTACCCTCGTAGACCGTAAGCAGAAGTGTTATGACAACGCGGTTGATGTAGTCGTACGTCTTCACGATCGACCGATCCTAGCACCGAAAGTACAGCACCTCCGCGATCTGCACACGTTCGGGTCGGTGACATCCCACGAACTCACGATCCAGTAGAGTGTCGAGGGAGAGCTTCATCAACACGACGGCATGATGACGGTGATGATGAAGCTACCGGCGCAGGGCTTCGTGTAAGCACTGCAACGATATGATCGAGGTGGATTATGGTGGAGGGGGGCACCGCACACGGCTAAGAGATCAATGATATACTCCCGGGCAAATTCCCTCCGGTACTCCGATAAATACCCGAACCACTCAGAACCATTCCGATGTCCGAATATAGCCTTCCAATAAATCGACCTTTACGTCTCGAACATTTCGAGACTCCTCATCATGTCCCTGATCTCATCCGGGACTCCGAACAACCTACGGTACATCAAAACACATAAACTCATAATACCGATCGTCACCGAACTTTAAGCGTGCGGACCCTACGGGTTCGAGAACTATGTAGACATGACCGAGACTCATCTTTGGTCAATAACCAATAGCAAAACCTGGATGCTCATATTGGCTCCTACATATTCTACGAAGATCTTTATCGGTCAAACCGCATAACGGTATACGTTGTTCCCTTTGTCATTGGTATGTTACTTGCCCGAGATTCGATCGTCAGTATCTCAATACCTAGTTCAATCTTGTTACCGGCAAGTCTCTTTACTCGTTCCATAATGCATCATCCCACAACTAACTCATTAGTCACATTGCTTGCAAGGCTTATAGTGATGTGCATTACCGAGAGGGCCCAGAGATATACCTCTCCGACAATCGGAGTGCCAAATCCTAATCTTGATCCATGTCAACTCAACAAATACCATCAGAGACACCTGTAGAGCATCTTTATAATCACCCAGTTACGTTGTGACGTTTGGTAGCACACAAAGTATTCCTCCGGTATTCGGGAGTTGCATGATCTCATAGTCATAGGAACATGTATAGTTATGGAGAAAGCAATAGCAACAAACTAAACGATCATCGTGCTAAGCTAATGGATGGGTCAAGTCAATCAAATCATTCTCTAATGATGTGATCCCGGTAATCAAATGACAACCCATGTCTATGGTTAGGAAACATAACCATCATTGTCAACGAGCTAGTCAAGTAGAGGCAAACTAGTGACACTCTGTTTGTCTATGTATTCACACATGTACTAAGTTTTCGGTTAATACAATTCTAGCATGAATAATAAACATTTATCATGATATAAAGAAATAAATAATAACTTTATTATTGCCTCTAGGGCATATTTCCTTCACACCTGTGTGCGAAGCACGTCGGTAGAACCAGTCTCGCGTAAGCGTATGCGTAATGTCGGTCTGGACCGCTTCATCCAACAATGCCGCCGAATCAAGAATCAACTAGTGAAGGCAAGAAATATGTATATACGCACACCCACAACACCTTTGTGTTCTACTCGTGCATATAACATCTACGCATAAACCTGGCTCGGATGCCACTGTTGGGGAACGTAGTAATTTCAAAAAAATTCCTACGCACACGCAAGATCATGGTGATGCATAGCAACAAGAGGGGAGAGTGTCGTCTACGTACCCTCATAGACCGTAAGCGGAAGCATTATGACAATGCGGTTGATGTAGTCGTATGTCTTCAGACTCTTCACGATCGACCGATCCTCAGTACCGAACATACGACACCTCCGCGTTCAGCACACGTTTAGCTCGGTGACGTCCCGCGAACTCACGGTCCAGTAGAGCTTCCGGGAAGAGCTTCGTCAGCACGATGGCGTGGTGACGGTGTTGATGAAGCTACCGACGCAGGGCTTCGCCTAAGCACCGCTACAATATGACCGAGGTGGATTATGGTGGAGGGGGGCACCGCACACGGCTAAAAGATTAATGATTAATTGTTGTGTCTCCAAGGGTTGCCCCTCTCCCCGTATATAAAGGAGTGGAGGAGGGGGAGGGGGGCGGCCTCCTATGGCGCGCCCCATGAGGAGTCCTACTCCCACCGGGAGTAGGACTCCCCCCTTCCAAGTAGGAGTACGACTAGGAGAGGAAGGGAGAGAAGAAGAGAAGGAAAGGGGGCGTCGCCCCGTCCCCTCCTTTTCCAATTCGGACTAGAGTGGGAGGGGGCGCGGCTGCCCTGGCCGCCCCTCCTCTTCTCCCACTAAGGCCCATTAGGCTCAATATACTCCCCGGGGGGTTCCGGTAACCCCCCGGTACTCCGGTATATGTCTGAAACCTCCCGAAACACTTCTGGTGTCCGAACATATTCGTCCCATATATCGATCTTTACGTCTCAACCATTTCGAGACTCCTTGTTATGTCTGTGATCATATCTGGGACTCGGAACTACCTTCGGTACATCAAAACACAAAAACTCATAATACCGATCGTTACAGAACTTTAAGTGTGCGGACCCTACGGGTTCGAGAACTATGTAGACATGACCGAGACACGTCTCCGATCAATAACCAATAGCAGAACCTGGATGCTCATATTGGTTCCTACATATTCTATTAAGATCTTTATCGGTCAAACTGCATAAGAACATACGTTGTTCCCTTTGTCATCGGTATGTTACTTGCCCGAGATTCGATCGTCGGTATCTCAATACCTAGTTCAATATCGTTACCGGCAAGTCTCTTCACTCGTTCCGTAATGCATCATCCCGTACTAACTCATTAGTCACATCGTTTGCAAGGCTTATAGTGATGTGCATTACCGAGAGGGCCCGGAGATGCCTCTCCGACAATCGGAGTGACAAATCCTATTCCCGATCTATGCCAACTCAACGAACACCATCGGAGACACCTGTAGAGCACCTTTATAATCACCCAGTTACATTGTAACGTTTGGTAGCACACAAAGTACTCTTCCGGTAATCAGGAGTTGCATAATCTCATAGTCATAGGAACATGTATAAGTCATGAAGAAAGCAATAGCAGTAAACTAAATGGTCAAGTGCTAAGCTAACGGAATGGGTCATGTCAATCACATCATTCTCCTAATGATGTGATCCCATTGATCAAATTACAACTCATGTCTATGGCTAGGAAACTCAACCATCTTTGATCAACAAGCTAGTCAAGTAGAGGCATACTAGTGACACTATGTTTGTCTATGTATTCACACATGTATTATGTTTCCGGTTAATACAATTCTAGCATGAATAATAAACATTTGTCATGATATGAGGAAATAAATAATAACTTTATTATTGCCTGTAGGGCATATTTCCTTCAAGGATAATACCTCGGCTGCCGAGAACATGGGGGAACAGACCCTCATGGAGACTTGTGACGGGGGCCACGACCAATCTGGCCCCCAGCCGAATATTATTCCGGAGACCCGTACGGTTCCGGAATCGAGCGAGCAACCTCCTTTAACAGAGGGGGGAGCGTCGATTCCATCGGCGATCTTTGTCAATCCAAAGGCGCCAAACACTCTGATGGAAGCGCTTTGGCGTGCTTCCACTGTGGAGGAGCACCGTACCCTTATAGGTACAGTGGCTAAGAAGGTTAAGTCCGCCAAAAGTGGGTTGAATGAAGCCTTTACCAGCCTATTAACAAGCTTTGAGGTACGTGACGTAATACTTTTAGCTGCTTTGCATATGCAAAATATATGCATGTGCATAGACGGTGGCCCTTGAGACTCTGTTCGGCTTCTGCAAAGAAGTGCCGAACAGAGGATCAAGTAGTACTTGCAGGAGATAATATACTTGTCTATTTTGACAAACAGGCTTCACTGTTAGCGGCGACCGCCCTGGCCGCCGAAGTGTCCAAACTCAAGTGGAAGCTGGAGCGGGCCGATGAGGACCTCGTCCATATCAACAAACGGTTTGATGAGGCGCAAGGTATGTGTTGAAGAAATTGTTTACGTACCTAAAGTAATATGTCAATGCGAGGTTTAACCTCCTGTGTTATCCTGACCATATTTGTAGGTAGTGCGACCAAGGTCGAATCCCTGAAGAGCGCCCTTGCCTGGGCCAAGGAGTAGGCGCGGGAGAGCCAAGCGGCCGTTGACAAAGCGGCTGCCGATTTAGAGGCCGAGAAGGTCACTCGCCGCAAGTATGAGGAGAGGGTGAAAGAAGTGGAGCAGGAGCTCCAAGATGCCGAAAACAAGTGTGAGATCTTGGAGGAGAAGAATAAGGCCCAAGCGGACAATCTCACCAAGGCTCTTCAAGAGGCCAAGGAGGCGCGGACCGAGTCTCGTGCGGCTCGCGAGGAGATCAAGCAAGCTGGACAGATAGCGACTGGTAAGGCCTTTCTTTTGTAGAGTATTTTTGACGGTCGGGGATATGCCTTGCTTAATCGACTATGGAGTTCTCCAGATGCCTTTGCTGATCTCCCAAGGAGTGCGGCCGACGCCGCGCAATTCTTCCGGTCCCAAGAGGGAAACACCACGGAGAAGCTCTTCCGGTCCCACTACCTGGCGCCAGAAAGGCCGGCGCTGCTAAACAACCAGATGATGCAGTTGGCTAGGCTGCATAGGATGTCCGGTTTGGCCATCAAGGACATCATAGTCCGGTTATGGCCAGCTGGACCCATTTCAAGCAGCTACTTCGGCCTGGTCAAAGAGGTGCTCGCCCACACGTGCCTCGACTGGTTGGTGACTGTGTGAACGGGAACTGATTCGTCCACACGGCGCAGCTGGCAACCGCGCGCTGTGGGTCATGTGGGCGAGCGCTCTAACTCTCACAAAACAAGCTATGCCTACATGGCACTCAGATTCCTTTAGGACCCGTGCAAAACATAATCAAAGTGGATCAAGGCGTGTGGGCAATGTGCAAATATGCCACACGTGTGGGCGTTATCATTTGGGTTTTAAAAACTATTTTTAGATCTTTTCAATGAATTGATTTCATTTATTTCAAAAAAAACTAATTTCATACATTCCAAAAGTTGTTTCAATTCTTCCAAAAACAGATTTAGGTTATTTCAAAAGACTAATTTAACTTTTTTTCAATAATCTGATTTCGGTTCTTATGAAATATAGATTTCACTAATTTTAATGAACTGACCACTCATTTCTAAAAAAAAAATTCACTCGTTTCACATAACATGCATTTCACAACTCATATTAATGTGAAACACAAATCAAAAACTGCATTTCAATTTAGAATCGAGTGATGTGTTGTGCAAGTACAAGTGCATTTCAATTTTAAAAACAACATATAAGCAATTTCGCATATTAGAATTGATCTGTTTCACATATGAATTTCACAATCATATTTCACATTTTTACCAAAATGACTTTCAAAACATATTTACAAATCACGAATATGTACTGATATCACTTTTCTTCCTTCGATCTGAACCAAGTAGCTCTCCCATATTTCACAAAACCAGGTGGTCGACATATCTCACATACATGATCGTTTACCCGCAGCACGTGGACCTCTGCCCACGAGCAGCCCACACTCAGGGGCAAACGCACCAGATGACCGAGAACGACTGTGAGGGCTAAAAGTTTTGGACGCGTCTAGTGGGCGGCCGGCCGCCCTGGGATCGCTAGCCAGCGGCCACCCGAAAAAGGAAACCACCTGGTCCCCCTTCGAGCGAAAGAGGAAACAGTCCCCCGCTCGCCCACATGGTCCACCTGGTCCCGCCCGCCCGAACGAAAAAGGGAACCGCCCGCCGCCCGCCCAAATGGTCCACCTGGTCCCCGCCCATCGGAGCGAAAAAGGGAACTGCCCCGCCCGCCAGCTAGCCGCGGGATCACGTGCACCCTCCTCGCCAAACCATGCCCCGCCCACCAACTGCACCCTGGCTATCTTCTTCTTCCTCACGAAAGAAGGATCTTCCCAGGTTGCAGAATCCTTCATCGCTAGGAGAGAAGGACAACATGGCGGCTCCCAGGAACAAATAAGAGAAGAGAAGAGGCTTAGAGATCACAAAAAAGACAATAAAAAAAGTAGATCAAAGACCAGGCAGGATCTTCTTCTTCCTCACGAAAGAAGGATCTGCCCAGTTTGCAGGACCTTCATCGCCAGAACAAAAGAACAAGAGAAGAGAAGAGGGCTTAGAAATCAGAGAGAAGACCAGAAAAAGCCAGATCAGAAGAGAGGAGGGACGAAAAAGAAAACCTACCTCTAGGATCCAGAGGTGAGAAGACTTGCCCATCTTCTTCGAGATTCTCTTTTGTATATCTTGCTCCTTGTAGTGATTTCCTTGCACACATCTTTGACTTGTATATTTGGTTGTCAAAAATCAAATGAATCGTGCATAGTGTGTTTGAGGAAAAACTGTGCAACCAGTAGGTTGCTTTCGTGCAACTAAGCCAAATAAGATAGCCAACTGAATGAGTACTGTGTGCCAACTCAACAGATTATGCAACTCTAAACCTTTTCTTGTGCAACTAACCCAGTTGTAGCATCCAACTATGAGGAGGCACTATGCAACTGGAAATATAAAAGTGTCAGAACTGTGCAACTTTGGCAAGAACTCATGTATTTGGTTGTCAAAAATCAAATGAATCTTGCATAGTGTGTTTGCGGAAAAACTGTTCAACCAGTAGATTGCTTTCGTGCAACTAAGCCAAATAAGGTAATCAACTGAATGAGTGTTGTGTGCCAACTCAATAGATTATACAACACTAAACCTATTTTGTGCAACTAACCCCGTTCTAGCATCCAACTATAAGCAGGAACTGTGAAACTGGAAATATAAAATGGGTCAAAACTGTGCAACCTTGGCAGGAACTTGAAAAATCTGGAAGAAGACAAACAATATACGATGACGAGCGATATACGATATGTTCTAATAAAAAACAATCTGCAAATATAGTTCTTAGAAAATAGGTTCACACACTGCCATCACAAATTTGAAACACACTGCCATCAAACCGTTGATCTAAATGTGCAAATCTAACTAAAATAGCTATAGACAATTATAGTTGAAATCTGATTTTGCTTCTATCTTTGAAGTTGCTGTAGCAGACCTTGCTTGATATGTTCACTTGCATTGATCTGCAGAAAATCATGCCCTTCTTTTCATGTAGCTACTGTCTGAATCATAGACCTGCACATTGTAGATAGAAAAAATGTTCAATAAATTGTAGGTACTGTATAAATTGTAGGATGCCAACACAGTATTATGTTCTCTGTGCAACTAGAAATGCTAAGGATGCCAACTAAATACATACTCTTGTGCAACTAGAAAAAGTCTTGAGTATGTCAACTAGTTAGAAAAGTATTGTGCAACTAGAAATGCTAAGGATGCCAACTAAATACATATTCTTGTGCAACTAGAAAAAGTCTTGAGTATGTCAACTAGTTAGAAAAGTATTGTGTAACTAGAATTGCTGAGGATGCCAACTAATTGGATACTACTGTGCAAGTATAAAGTCTGAGGGTGCCAAAGATACTCTTTGGCAACCCTCAATTTTTTTGGAGATGGGACTAAATTATATACTGTTGTGCAACTAGAAAAACTGAGGATGTCAACTAGTTGTATATTGTTCCTTGAAACTAGAAATGCTGAGGATGCCAACTAAATGGATACTCTTGTGCAACAAGAAATCTTGAGGATACCAAGTCAGAAAAATAGTTATTCAACACTTGCATGACGAGAGAAAAAAAATCATCACACCGTCACCAAACCAAAAACCGAGTTTATAAAAATGACGCTGATGCTGTTGAAAATACTAGCTGCATTGAGTTCTCCAGAAAAAGTACTAATCTCAACTGTATGATGGCCCAGACTAGAAAGATGGACTAGGTGTACTGTTTGTGCAAAAAGAAGCACATATTTGTGTAACTAAAATATTGGTCCAAAACCAACTTTCCTGCGGCATGTGTGCAAAAGAAAAATCCCAGACTAGAAAGATGGACTGGGTGTACTGTTTCTGCAAAAAGAAGAACATATTTATGCAACTAAGCATGGGTCCAAGCCAACCTTTTTATGCAAATGTGTGCAACAAAACAGCCCAGACTGGAGTCCATTTGTTCTAGTCTTTTGGTTGTTGGTTGCACACATTGCAGGAAAAGATGGTTTTGGATCCATGTTTAGTTGGCACAAATATGGGCTTCTATTTGCAGACACTACATTCAGTCTATCTTTTCCTGCAAAAAATGTGTTCAACCAACACACGGACTATATGAAATAGAAAACCTAAAGTCTAAAAAGTGGCCGGCCACTAACTGACCGAAACGGGCGGCCGGCCCGTGGCCGTTCGATCGCGCGAGCGATCGCTCCCAGATCCGCCAGGTGACGAGCCGACCACTACCAACCACCACTTCACTTCTCTCCCATAGAAAAAGACTGGATTTGTTGTTTGTGCAAATATAAACATATAATTGTGCAGCTAAACTTGTATCCAAAGCCAACTTTTGCTGCAAATTTGTGCAGCAAAGAAGATGAAATTCTATTTCCTGTATTAAAAGTATTAAAAACGAGACTAGAAAAAGCACAAGAACAGTATTAAAAACGAGCATACAAGTAGTCTTGTCTCACACAAATTGCAATAGGGGGAATATGTTCTATAGGATGTATTATATACTAAAAATGAAACAGAAAAGAAGATGAAATTCTATTTCCTGTCATCAGAAAACGGTGTCAAAAGTGATCACATTCCGACGTGATCACCTAAGGTTTTGCAAACAAAAGGTGCCGAAGGTGATTAGTTAACACTGCATACAAAATATTTGTTCTTCTTCAGAAAAAACTGGATAAAAAAGGTTGATGATGCCAACTTGATATTATGTTAGTTATGCAACTACAAAATGCAGAGGATGCCAACTAAAAGTAGTTACTCTTGTGCAACTAGAAAGGCTGAGGATGTCAACTAGTTAGGTGTTATTGTGTAACTAGAAAATGCTCAAGATGCCAACTAATTAAATACTCCTGTGCAACTAGAAAGGCTGAGGGTGCCAAGTCATTTGATACTCTTGGGCAACCCTCAAAAATTTGAAGATGGGACTAAAAAATAGCTACTCTTGTGGCTGAGGATGTCAATTAATTGGATACAGTTTGTGCAAGTAGAAATGATGAGTATGCCAACTAATTGAATACTCCTGTGCAACTATAAATCTTCAAATAAGCAGGCCTATTAATCTCCTTCCCAACTGTAGATCAAATAAGCAGGCCTACTGCATCAAAGCTACTCCAAATCAGTGCAAATCCACACTAGTGTAATTCAAGTTTACTGCAAATCTGCACACTGGAGTAATTCAGATTTACTGCAACTACTCTAAATCACTGCAAATCAGTGCTATTGCTACTGCTACCTCCAAATCAGTGCAAGGGGCTGAACTGAATGTACTCCATGCTTTAATCCATGAAAGAAAGGGGTTGAATTGAACCAGAGGAGGAAGAGTACCTTTGGCGGCGTCGCCGTCGCCATGGATATGACCGCCGACTCCGCGGCTCAGGCGCCGCTCCACATCAAGCGTCGTTGCGTCGCCGAGGTAGCTTCAATACTTGAGATGCGGCTCCAGATCCTCCCGCTCGGGCTCCACCTCCTCCCGCCGTCGTCTTCACGCCCGCGGCGGCGCTGCTCGGGCTCCGCTTCAGCGACTCCTCATGCCTATCCACAAGCAGATCGAGGACCAGCGCATGTGGATCCAGCTCCTCCTCGCCCAGCAGCGCATCGCCGGCGAATAAAAATGGCAGCTTTGTGTGAACCAGGGTGGTGGGGAGCAGTGAGCGGCGGTGCGGAGCAAGATGCCGGCGAGAGGGAGAGAGAGGGCGCATCAACGGTGAGAGAGCGGCGTCGCGCGCGCGAGAGAGAGGCGACTGGTGGCCGGCGTCGTGCAAGAGAGAGAGAGAGAGGCGAGCGGGGGCGTCGTGCAAGAGAGAGAGAGATCGGGGGCGAGTGGGGAGCGAGTGGTCGGTGGCGTCGGGCGAGGAAGAGGGGAACGTGTCGGCGGAGGGGTAGAATGGGAAACTCGGGGAAAATCGTAGCCTACGAAAGTTGGACGCGTGCGGCGATTCAGGGCGGGATCGAGCGGTCAGGAGCCGGCCGCTCGTTCCGTCTAAATGGTGTGCGTGCACTTTTTAGATTTTAGGAAAAATTTCACATTAAGCGAGGTGGAAGGATCTCTCGCTGTGAACGTCTATAGAAAATCAGGCCGCCCAATACATAGTGGCATCTAGGGGATCCGCACAGGGGCAGCCCACACTCGAGGGCAAACGCATCGGATGACCGAGAACGATCACCGGAGCTATATCTTGCTGGGAACGTCTACAGTAATCGGACCGACCCACTACAGCATAGTTAAATGTAGAAAAAAGAGAGCGAAGGGGTATAACTTCCAGGATCGACTGCATACTGCATAACATGCTAGCCACTTCGTCACCTAGCTAGCAGGTTCGTGTTTTGTCACTAGGGCGCGACCTACTTTCTTTTTTTTTACTGTTTTTCTTCATTTCTTATTTGTTTATACTGGTTTTTTTTCTTTTCTTTCTTTTTCTATGTTTCTTTCTCGGTTTTCTTTGGGATTTTCTGTTTTCTTATTTTTCTTCAGTTTTCTTTGTTTCTTTCTCGGTTTTCACTAGTTTTTCTTCTTTACTTTCTCTTTCTTCAATTTTTTCTCTACTTTGTTTGCTTCCTTTCTCGATTTTCATTGGTTTTCTTTTCTTTCCTCTCTAGGTTTCACTATTTTCTAAACACATTTTTGTATATATCTAATTCATTTTTTGATATGCAATTAACATTTTAAAAATAAAATATTAACATTTATCGAATAAATGGTCAACATTTTTATACACACATTTTAACATTCCCCAAATGCTTGATTAACATTTTCCAAATAGAAAATTAACATTTTTAATACATGGTCAACTTTTTTCTATACACATTTATTTTTTTTTCAAATGTTGCATTAACGATTTTCAAATACAATTTGAACATTTTTTTTAATACATGGTCAACATTTTTTCTATACACATTTAACATTTTTCAAAGACAAGTTTAACATTCTTTGAATACACGGTCAACTTTTTTAATACATATTAAAAAAATTCAAAGACAATTTTTTTCGAATACATGCTCAACATATTTTCTACACTCATTTAACATTTTCAAATACAAGTTTAACATTTTTGGAATACATGGTCAACATTGTTTTTTACATAAACATTTAGGATTTTTCAAATACAAGTTAAAAAAATTCGAACACTTGTTCAACATTTTTGCAAATGCTTTGATTAACATTTTTTTCGAATACATTGTCAACATTTTCTTTTTTTCTATACACATTTCACATGTATATTTTTGTATACATTTTAAACATTTGATCTCATCTCATGCATTCTATTATGTTTTGTCTTTATTGTTTGTCATTTTATAAATTATTATTTATATATACTTGCCAGATCACCGTATTGCTGTTTCTAGAAATGACAGTATCCCGTATCGCCGTATCGGTGCTCCATAGCATATAGCATCAGATGTCCAAGACATCATGCATGTTTTTGTTTCTTAGTACAGACATAAAGAAGGCGCCACAACTGAAGACGATGATCAAAACTTAGCATAGACGGTTGAATAACGAAAAGCCCTTTATCAAACAAATAAACAGAGAACGTCAATCTCTAATCATTGAACACCTTAAGGGATGAACAGTGCTGCATAAGCGGAGTGAGCAGAATATTTTCCAATAGCCAAATGGAAGCAGATGCTGAATCAACCGAAGATAGGGTGAATAGGACATTGAGCCTTTAGCCATGAGTACGTTACCTAATTTGCCAGAAGTAAACTACATATGAAATCACCAACATGAGAACCATATGTGTGGCTACATTCTGGGTGCAGGTCTTCATTTGCTCATGCAGCAGGATTACGATGTATGTTCTGTGGGTTAAGGGTTAGCGTCCATCCTGACGTAGGTGCCAAACGCATCAACGACGTACTCCGAGCACCCGTGGAAGCCGACAATTTCACCGCCAACTGCAGGGAGCTCAAACGGTGTGCCTTCCTCCGTCCCATATGGCCCAAAAGTGCGCCGGTTGCCAATGAAACTGAGCGATCTCACAACGAACCGGCCATTGTAATCACCTACATGGCCTTTCGCGCCAATGAGGTACTCGTCCGACTCCAGACATATCTAGACATGCCACAACAAACGCGCACCCATGTTAATTTGTCTGAAAATGACAACAAAATACGATAGGAAAATTACTGAGTACTCCCTCCGTTCGGAATTACTTGTCGCAGAAATAGATATATCTAGACATATTTTAGTTCTAGATACATCCATATCGAAGACAAGTAATTCCAAACGGAGGGAGTACTACCTGTGAGCACTTGCCTTCCCGGCCGACCAGCTCCTCTCCCTCCTGGTCGTCCAGGTCGTAAAGCCCCAACACGCCGCTGACCGCACCGCCATGCCAGACAACCACTTTAAGTATGCGGCGAAAGTTGCAGGGGTCAATGTCTCTGACGATGCCCCGTCCGCCACCGCAAGGTCCCATCTTCACAGTCCGTCCGACTTGACCGATGGAGCTGGCCTTGTTGGAAGACGTCTTGTCGTGCTCCGCCTTCTCTTGGCAGGACATCTTCCCAGTAGTGCACCCGTAGACGGCGTTGGGGACAGACAAGGCTCTCTTTTTCTTTGTTTCCTTTCCAAAATCATCGCTTGATCAAGACATAGTGCAGCCTTGGTTAGGTGTGTCTAGGGCACATCTAGATGTGCTCTAGTTATTGCACATCTAAGTGAATGAATCAAGCATAAAGAGGAAAAGAAAAAAGAGAAAGAAAATATCCACACGAATCTCAACGTAAGATCAATGACATAGGACTTAGATGTGCAATACTTATAGCACATCTAGATGTGCTTTAGCAAAACTGTATGTATATATAGACTACCTGGGCAAGACACTAGATAGCCGAGTAGCACTAGTACTCATACTCAATATACCGAGAAGGAGTAAACTTGAATCTGACACGGCTAACGAGTACTATTTGTCAGGGGTTGGGTGCGACATATGCTAAGGGATGGCTTATCATGGTGGGAGCGAGTAGAACGCCGCCGGTGCCTGGAAGCGAGGTGAGGCGTAGACACGTACGCCGGCAAACTTTACCTAGATCGGGGCTCTCCGTGGAGATAACACCCCTAGTCCTGCTCTATGGGGTCTCCGCATAATCATTAAGGCACTAATGGTACAATGATGCTCCTTGAGCTGTTTGCTAGAGGTGGAAGAAGGCGGGCACGCTCTTTCCTCTTCTAGGTGTGAGTCTAGTCCTAGCAGGTTCGAACCCTTTGCATGAGTGCCCTGGGAGGTTTATATAGGCCTACCCCAGGGGTACAATAGTAATCCGGCCGGGTGTAGGACCCGGTTGTCAGTCTCTCTGGTCGCCGGCTTCTCCGCCGGCTGCTGGGGCCCCGCCGCCTGGTGTGCCCCGCCGACTGGTCTGGTACAGAGCCGACAGGCCGCCCCCGCCGCCCGCAGGTCTTGTCGGCTGCTGATCACTGTAGCCATGATGCTAATGACGCGGGCTTGGTCAGGAGAGCGTGGCTACAGGCCTGCCGCTTGGCGGGCGATTGCTGTAGCCACTCTGCGTATCGTCTGGTAATGGCGCGTGGGCCCCGAGGAAGGGGCGGGCCGACTACTGGGGGCGGACCTCCCTCGGGTCCGACTGGCGGGGCTCTAGCCGCCTTCCGGGCTCTCGCTGGTCGGTAGGGCCCGCCGTCCCTGGGCCATACTGACAGGCGGTCGTGGGAGCAGGGCTTTGCCTGACAAGGGTGACGTCAGAGGCGGAGTGGCTACAGTGCCATACCGGGCGGGGATCACTGTGGCCTCGCCCGGCCCTGGATACGGGGATGATGGGCTACACTGTAGCCTCACCCTGTCTTTTCTTCTTAATGAGGGCACAGACTCTGAGGGCATCGTAAGCCGACTGCCAGGAACCGGCCTCTCTGGAGGCCGCCTGCCAGGAGTCGGCTCGTCTCGGAGCCATCTTCTTAAACGTGGCCGCCTTCCAGCAGTCGGCCGTTCGGCCAGCCGATTACCAAAAGGCGGTGCTCCATCTCGATGTCTTGAGGGGCGCAGCCGGCTCTGATGCTTTGAAAGGTTCTGGGGCTCGGGTTAGACTATCCGTGGCCCATTACTCTGACACTATTACTAACCTAGCTTGATTTGATACTTACTCTGATAGGTAATCCTAGTAGGTGACAAACAAACTGCGCGTTAACAGTTTGACAACTAGTTGCCCGTGCGCCCCATATTCTCTCTGCACAAACTTATGGATATAAGTCATGCTACATGATGTGCATCTGCAAAAGCTCATATGAACATACAACGACACCTTCTGACTTGTACAAATAAGACAATTTGATATCATGTGCATGCTATTTAACTAAGCACTATTCATCTGAATCTTGTCACTTTTGTTCAGGTCACAAATGGTTATATTATTGGATGAACCTTTACAAGTCCACATTGCATTGCATTACTACCGTCTCTGAATTATTTCCCATTTTTTAGCAATCAGAAAATAAAATAAAAAGAGGAGAGAGAATATGGGTTGCACATGCAACTTGTTGCACAAAATCCTCTTTCAGTTCACGACTCGCAAGCCGGGCTAATTGACCTAGCAAGACACTAACTAGTATGCATACTTACTTATTTTGCATCAAATTTTAGGGAGCATTATTGAGAAACTGAGCAATCTCACCACAAACCGGTGTCGCAAAAGCTGGCCTACGCGGTGCTGGATGCGGGCTAGCCTGGGTCGTGATGGGCTGTGAGGCGGCGGAGCGTGCCAAGGTGCTAGATGCGTCAGTGGCTCGGCCGGATCTAGCCCTGCAGGCAGTGGGGCTGAGGACGGCACGGTCTACGGGCGGCAACCTCTATCGTGTCCATATTGGCCGGTGGAGGTGGGAGGTGGTGTGGGCTGGGGGTCGGGGACGGTGGCGGCGGCTCAGCCAGATCTGGCCTCGTGGCGGCGCTGGCCGCGGGCGGTTGCCTCGACTGGGACCATCTTGGTTGGTCGGGGTGGCGGTGGCTCGACCATCTCCTCCTGATTCATGGGGTGCTTTCGATCTGCGGTTGGAGGCCCGCCCGGCAGTATGGTGCACGGCGGCTTAACGCATCTCGTCGAGTTGGCACGGGCGCCTCTGGGTCTTGCTGTCACAATGGTTGGTGACGACGGGCCGGTTCCCGGTTCGAGAAATGGCGAGGGTGTTGGGGCTTGCCCGGTCACCTTCCTCTGCGCTGCTCCGGTCGGGTGAGCCCCATACTTGCCCAAAGGTCTCGATTTACCAGCAACAGCGTCGATGGACCATGGTGAGGGGGGTGGGTGGTCTTGGATATCGGGGTGGCGGCTCAGGTGGTGGAAGCGCAGTGCTCATGGGCGGAGCCCATAACTCGGGTGTTCCCTGGTGGCCATGGCCTGTGGGCGGCATGGTGGCCGGGATGTGACGTTCGGTGGCAGTGGTGCGGTGTTCGTACCTATGCCAGTGGCGATGAGTGTTTGCCGGGGTGAAAACCTATTCTTTCTTCGGACAGACTGGCGGTGGCGACGTTCGTCCCCTTCTTGAAGGTGTCGTTCAAAATCTCTTTGCTTGTCATGTTGCTTCCGAGAAAACTCTAATTCTTGGATTGGGCGGTGGCGGGCTGGGCGGTCCTCCGATATCGTAACCTTTTTGAAGGCGTCGCCTTAAAGCTTAGACTAGCTACAGTGGGAGTAACTTCAGCAGTAACTTTGAATCCAACTCAGCAAATTTGTTTATGTGGCAATGAGTTAATGAGAAGAGAGGTACTTGTAGTAACTTAGCTAGTTGCTGTAACATCACATGTCCCAATGCAATATGAGTCTATAACTTAATAAATGAATCTTTACATGTTATCATCCTTAAGTTACTATCCATTATGAAGTTAGTAACATAGTCTAAGGATATGTGTATGTTACTATCCATTGTGGCTAGTCTTAAGGTTCGTCATACTACTATGCAGCTCCGTCCCGCCGGGTGGCGTGTACACATATCCAACGAGGTATTAGCAGCAGCAGCGCGTATCAATTGCATGCGTGCATGCATGCTTTGCTGGTTTTCAAAATTAAATTCTTGTTTGCTAGGAACAGTGATCCAGAACAAATGTACTATAGCTGCTTGTTAGACTGTATTTACATATGTATATTGTAACGTTGTATACCACCTCATTATATATATGTGTGATAGGCCACCCCTAGAGGGTTATGCCGCTTCCCCCCAAAGCCTATTGTCTTACATGGTATCACGCTAGGTTACGTCCGCTTCCGCCTAAAAACCCTAAAGCCGCCGCCGCCACCGCCGCCGCCGTCGCCCGACTGCTATGACGTCCGCCGCTGCGTCCGGCTCCACCGCCACCGGTTTTCTGCCGGCCTCCCTCGCGGCACTTCTCTCGAGGCCGCTGGATGCCGCCTCCCTTCAGGCGCCGATCGGGACACGGAGCGTCGGCTCCCTCTTCGCGCTCCCGCTGGCTGCTACTTCGCCCGGGCAGGCGCTTGTGGCCCACACCACCGCCGCCCCGTCAACTGCGGCTGTCGCGCCCTCGGCCACTGCGCCGCTGGTGGCGGAAGACGTCGCGCTGGCAGGCTTCGCGGCGTCAACCGCGGCCATCGCGCCCTCTGTCACCGCGCCGGCTGCCCCTCCGACTGTCTCCACGGTGTTCTCACCTCAGCCAGTCTCCTCGATGGGATCGCAGCCGCCGCCGCCGTTTCACTTCGGCCATCTCATCACCATCAAGTTATCGTCGGACAATTACATCTTCTGGCGCGCGCAGGTTCTTCCGCTTCTTGGGAGTCACTACCTGCTTGGCTATGTCGACGGCTCTCTCCCTTGCCCTCCTGCGCTGGTTGACAGCGTGCATGGTCCGGTCTATAATCCGGCTCACCGTGTCTGGACAGGGCAGGATCAGGCGAACCTCTCCTCCATCCAGGGGTCGCTCTCTCCGGCCGTTGCTGGGCTTGTTGTCTTCGCCAAGACGTCCCACGAGGCATGGACTATTCTTGAGCGCTTGTTTGCGGAACAGTCGCAGGCTCGTGTATCTGGGCTCCGTCGCCAACTTGGGGAGTGTCAGAAGCTTGACTCCACCGCCACTGAGTTCTACAACAAAGTCAAGAGTCTCGCCGACACGCTGGCCTCCATTGGACAGCCCCTCACCGACTCCGAGTTCAACTCGTTTATTGTCAATGGTCTTAATGAGGAGTATGACGCCCTAGTCGAGATCATCAATGAGAGGGGCAACTCCACGCCCATGCCAGCACACGAGGTCTTTTCACGCCTCCTGCTTACTGAGCAACGAGTCGAGACGCGCCGATCCAGGGGCAACGGCGCCCTCTCGGCAAACGCCTCCACCAAGGGTGGTCGCTCCTCTGCTTCATCCAGGGCTCCTTCGGGGCAGTCACCACCACCCGCCTCGGCCCCTCCTCCTACTGCGACGCTACCAGAGGCTGGCGGTCCACGTGTGTGCCAGCTTTGTGGTCGCGATGGGCACTGGGCCTCGAAGTGTCACAAGCGCTTCCAGCGGGGTTTTCTTGGTCTTGGCAATGACGGGAAGGATACACGCAACTTTGCTCGTCAGGTCGCCATGGCTGATCGTCCGCCGCCGCAGAAGCCACAGGGACACACTCAGTCCTACTCCATTGATCCCCACTGGTACATGGACTCTGGGGCGACAGAGCACCTGACCAGTGAGATGGGGAAGCTTCACACTCGTGAACCCTATCATGGCTCCGACAAGATCCACACCGCCAATGGAGCAGGTATGCACATCTCTCATATTGGTCAAGCATCACTTCTCACTAGACATGCCAATAGGAGTCTTCAACTTCGCAATGTTCTTCGAGTTCCATCTGTGACACGTAATCTTCTTTCAGTTCCTAAACTCACTCGTGATAATAATATGCTTTGTGAATTTCATCCTTTTGATCTTTTTATTAAGGATCGGGGCACGAGGGACATTCTTCTTAGTGGGCGGCTCTGCCAAGGTCTCTATCGTCTGGAGCATCCTGGCGTCGCTCGCGTCTTCAGTGGAGTTCGGGTATCTCCGTCACAGTGGCATGCTCGTCTTGGTCACCCGGCCACACCTATTGTCCGACATGTTTTGCGTCGTCATGAGCTTCTAGTGTGTCTAGTAATAAAGATGTAGCAGTGTGTGATGCTTGTCAGCAGGGGAAGAGTCATCAACTTCCTTTTTCGGAGTCCAGTCGTGAGGTGAAACATCCTTTAGAACTTGTGTTTTCAGATGTATGGGGTCCTGCTCAGACTTCTGTTAGTGGTCATAATTATTATATCAGTTTTGTTGATGCTTACAGCCGCTTTACCTGGCTTTATCTTATCAAACGTAAATCTGATGTGTTTGACATTTTTGTTCAGTTCCAAAAACATGTTGAACGCCTTCTCAAGCACAAAATTGTTCATGTTCAGTCGGACTGGGGTGGCGAGTATCGCAACCTCAACTCCTTCTTTCAGTCGCTTGGGATCACTCACCGTTTAGCATGTCCACATACACATCAGCAGAATGGTTCAGTAGAACGTAAGCATCGTCACATTGTTGAAGCTGGTCTGACTCTTTTGGCCCATGCATCTGTTCCGTTTCGTTTTTGGAGTGATGCTTTCACCACTGCATGTTTTCTCATCAATCGTACTCCCACTCGTGTTTTAAATATGAAGACTCCCATTGAAGTTCTCCTTAATGAACAACCGGACTACACCTTTCTCAAGGTGTTTGGGTGTGCTTGCTGGCCCCATCTCCGTCCATATAACAAGCGTAAGCTCGAGTTTCGTTCCAAGAAGTGTGTTTTTCTTGGTTATAGCTCTCTTCATAAAGGATACAAATGTCTTCATGTTCCCACTAATCGTGTCTACATCTCTCGGGATGTTGTGTTTGATGAGCATGTTTTTCCCTTTGCCAACCTCCCTGTGTCCACTACCGAACCACCTGTCATGCATTCATCCTCTGTTGCTTCTGACCAATTTGATGATGTTGCATATTCTCCTCTATTGTTGCCTAACCATGGTGCAGGCACTGGTCGTGGGGCTCGTTTGGAGATTCTGGAAGCTCCATCTTCCTCTTTGTCGCCATCGCCTTCATCCTCGGCACCTTCTGTTGTGCATGAGGAGCACATGGCGCCCCTGCATGGCCTCGGTTTCCGTGCTCATGCACGGCCGATCGACGTCCTGGCCCGGTCGCCTCTGGCTTCTGGGCTGCCTTCGTCATCGTCGCGCCCTGCAACCCCGCCGACTGGGCCGGCCTCCTCGGTCCCCGTCTCGCCCAGGGCGTCGGGGCAGTCATCACCAGGCCTGGCCTCGCCCGCCCCTGCCTCTTCCAGGGTGTCTGGGCCCTTCTCACCAGGGCCGGCCTCGCCTGCTCTCGCCTCGCCAAGGTCGTCTGGGCCGGTGTCATCGGAGCTGGCCTCGCCCACCCTCGGTTCGCCCATGGCCTTTGAGCCCCTGTCGTCGGGCCAGTCTTCGCCATGCAGCCCGGAGTCGTCTGTCCCGAGCTCGCCTGAGGTGATTCCTGCATCTCCGGCGACCATCACGTCTCCGTCACCTTCGCCTCCGCCGGCTCCTGCTGCTGCTCTACGTCCACATACGCGTAGTCGGAGTGGCATTTTTCAGCCTAAGCAACGTCACGATGGCACAGTTGCTTGGTTAGCGGCGTGCATGTCTACTGCTCTCGCAGATCCATCCTCTGAGCCACGCACGTATCAAGCTGCTATGCGCATTCCTCATTGGAGAGAGGCCATGGAGCAGGAGTATCAAGCGCTTCTTCGCAATCAGACATGGACTCTTGTTCCTCCACAATCACGGGTAAATGTCATTGATTCCAAATGGGTTTTCAAAGTGAAGAGGCATTCTGATGGGTCCATTGAGCGCTATAAGGCTCGTCTGGTTGCTCGTGGTTTTCGACAGCGTTTTGGACTTGACTATGAAGACACCTTCAGTCCAGTGGTCAAGCCTACTACCATCAGACTTCTTCTCTCTCTGGCTGTTACTCGAGGTTGGTTTCTTCGTCAGCTTGATGTTCAAAATGCTTTTCTTCATGGTGTCTTGGCGGAGGAGGTTTACATGCGCCAGCCTCCGGGTTTCTCTGATCCGGATCGCCCTGATCATCTCTGTCGTCTGTCCAAGGCAATTTATGGTCTGAAGCAGGCTCCTCGTGCTTGGCATGCTCGTCTTGCAATGGCTCTTCGTGCTCATGGTTTTGCATCATCAACTGCTGACTCCTCATTGTTTCTTCTTCAAAGGCCTGAGGTTACTATGTACTTGTTGGTCTATGTAGATGATATCATTTTGGTCAGCTCCTCTCAGTCGGCTGCTACTGCGCTTGTTCGCTCACTTGGTGCTGATTTTGCGGTCAAGGACCTTGGGAAGCTTCATTACTTTCTTGGTGTGGAGGTTACTTCTCGTGCTGCTGGCCTTGTTATGACGCAGAAGAAGTACTCTCTGGATTTGTTGCAGCGAGCTGGGATGCTTAAGTGCAAACCGACGACTACACCCATGTCTACCACTGATAAGCTCAATGCTGTTGATGGTGTGCTTCTTTCTTCTTCTGATGCGACCGAGTACCGGAGTATTGTTGGTGGGCTCCAGTACTTGACGATCACGCGACCAGACATTTCCTATGCTGTTAACCGAGTCTGCCAGTATCTGCAGTCACCCCGTGACACTCATTGGTCTGCTGTTAAGCGGATTTTGCGCTATATTCATTTCACGGTGGCTCATGGTTTGCATATTCGGCCGTCTGACTCTGGTTGTCTTTCAGCATATTCTGATGCAGACTGGGCTGGCAATCCGGATGACAGGCGATCCACGGGGGGTTATGCTGTCTTCTTTGGCTCTAACCTGATTGCCTGGAGTGCTCGGAAACAGGCTACTGTCTCGCGTAGCAGTACTGAGGCTGAGTATAAGGCTGTGGCCAATGCCACATCAGAGATTATCTAGGTACAGTCCTTGCTTCAGGAGTTAAGTATACCCCAATCACAGCCTCCTGTTCTTTGGTGTGATAACATCGGTGCTACATACCTTTCTGCAAATCCAGTATTCCATGCCCGAACGAAACACATTGAAGTTGACTATCACTTTGTGCGTGAACGTGTCTCTCAGAAGCAACTACAGATCAAGTTTATTTCTTCCAAGGATCAACTTGCTGACATCTTCACCAAGCCATTGCCTTTGCCACAGTTTGAGACTTGCAGGCGCAATCTTACCCTTCTAGATTCATTAGAAAGTGGCTAAGATTGAGGGAGGGTGTTAGACTGTATTTACATATGTATATTGTAACGTTGTATACCACCTCATTATATATATATATGTGATAGGCCACCCCTAGAGGGTTATGCCGCTTCCCCCCAAAGCCTATTGTCTTACACTGCTTCCTCGGTAATGTTGGTGAGTTAATGGCTATTGGAAGTCGAAACAAAAGGCCTATCGCTAGTTACAGCTACTACTGTACGTAACTCTTTCTATATATATTGGGGATTGACGTTGCCAGTACCGTCCAGAAGGAGACGATGGAGGATAGAAGCAACTCCAGTAAGAGGAAAGGAGACGGCGAGCAGGAGGGAAGAAAAAGCGGTTGCAAGAGGCAGAATGTGAGCACGGTGATGGAGGTATTCGACTGCACCGTCTGCTCCAAGCCCCTGAGGCCTCCCATTTTCCAGGTATGCACTACGTGATTCAATTGATTGGCTACCTTAGAGGTTGATTGTACAACGTCCGTGTCAGCATCCGACCAACAAGAAGATTAAACACTTTTCTGCCTCTGCGTACACTGCAGTGTTCCAAGGGAAACTCCATCTCTGCCGGCATTGCCAGGAGAGACTCCCGTTATTCGAACGGATCCCCGTCCAGCGCTGCTACATCATGGAGCGCATCGTCGACAACATCTTCGTTCCCTGCAAACACGGATGCTCCACGACGGTCGCTTACTACCAGAAGGAAAAGCACGAGAGACAATGCCCTTGCGGCCCGTGCTTGTGCCCCGTCTCCGGCTGTGGCTTGATCGCGCCAACCACGGTGCTCCTGGACCATCTTGCCACTGTGCACAAGTTGCCAACAACACCAATGGAGTTATTCCAGCCTTTTGAAGTCGCGGTGCAGCCGGGCTCCCGAGTTCTCAAAACCAAATACAATCGCCTCTTCCTGCTCAAGATGGAGCCGCTGGAGTCGTACGGCCATGCGGTCTCACTCGTCTGCGTCCAGCCAGAAACTCCGGGAGGAAATGTCCGAATCACCGTGGGTTTCTCGTGCGCACCAGGACATAATCAGGAGTCAAAGTGGGAAATGGGACCTGATGGGGTACCAAAGCAATCTACACTAGTGATACATTCGGCCGACAGGATCAGCTCCTGCCTTGGTTTGCTAGGGTCACTTCAGATTGACCATCACTCCACGAAAACTTCCAAGACGGGCTGCTACTTAGGACTGCCACAGAAAGGCTTCATTCATATATGGACCATTTGACCCAACTTTCCCCTAGTTCCAATTTAGCATTACACGTGCCAGGTGCAGTTCTATTGTTGGTACAGAGCGTCCACATCATTTTTGTCCCTATGTCTCAAGTGGGCCGGCCGATAATCCATCCGCACTAGTTTTGGGAACCCTCTACCAACGGTTTGTCTTGGCCTGGTTTCTATTGGTTTTTTCGGGATTCAGTTTTCTAGGTTTTTCCTTTTTTTTAATTTTGTTTCATATTCTTGTACTTTATAATATTATTAAGTTATTCAAATTCATGAGCATTAATAAAATTCATGAACTTCTTAAAATTTGTGAACATTACTATGATTCATGAACTTTTTCAAAAAAATCAAATTCCGTAAATAAATTTAAATTATGAACTTTTTCCAAATTGTTGAAGATAATTCGAATTCATGAACTATTCTTCAAAAAATTAAAAACTTATTTAAGTTTCATGAAGTATGTTCAAATCCGTGAAGAATTTTCCTCCATCCACGAACATTTTTATTTCATATTCTCAAATTTTATTTGTAAACTTTATTTCACCTCTGGCCTACCCCAACTTGTTTGGAACTAAAGGCTTTGTTGTTGTTGTTGTTGTTGTTGTTGTTATTGTTGTTGTTGTTGTAATGATCAATTTTTTTTGGAAATGGAGGTATACCCCCGGCCTCTGCATCATGATGATGCATGCGGCCCTAAAGTTGTAATGATCAATGGTTTGCGGTCATGAAATCTAAGCGAGCTAGTGAATTTGCAGTTGACGCTTCGCACTACCAAATCTCTTTCCCTGAGCACGAGATTGTGCCAGTGTGCCAGTGTGCCAAAGGGGCCAAGCGAGCCGGCGAAGCATACGTGCACGGGCAGGGCCGGCCCTGGGGAGGGGCAGGGGGGCGGCCGCCCCGGGCCCCCAAAATCGAGGGGGCCCTCCCCCGGTATACACGCAGGCTATGGCCTATGGCCCAACGGAACGTTCGCACGCAGCGAGTCACGGAGGATGAGCCAGCGATCGATTCGTTCATTAATACATGCACGTAGAAAAAGAAGGAAGTTCCGATTCTTTCCTTAGGTTAGTACGTGCACTCCGCAAAAGAAGGAACTGATTGATCCCCTTCCGTTGCATCACGCACGCATTCATGCAGCGCTTTCCAATTTGCCAGCGGCCGCCGACGGTTGTCTCTTGCCTCTTGGCTAATTGCGACTGTGCGTATGGCGCTCCTTTTCCATTTTCCCCTAAATCGATTCTTCCTTTCTAATTCAGTCAGGTCGTCCGCCGATTTCATTTCCCCGGCGGCCAGTGCAACATCACTTTGCTCTCTGTCCATCAACAATTCGACCCTCTGGGTGAGCATAGAGGGTATAGGGGCACCCGGGTGCTGAAAATCCTGTCTCCTAAAGTATATCTCATATCTTATATTTCATACCGCAGTTCCTACTTCCTAGTCTCCTAGATGAACAGCTGGCACATCGGACCGTTCGACAATTGTCAATTGATGTATTTTCTAATATTTATTTTTCAACATTGTGTCTTATCATGCCGTTCGGGAGGAAGTGTCCATCTGGTAGTGATAAAAGGAGAAGGAAGAAAGTTGTGGATGACATGTACAATCACAGTGCGGAAATATGTATGGCAAAAGTGATTATCAAGAAGAAATCCTAGAAGCTGAGAAGGCTTTTCAAGTTAAATATTTCTCTTATTTTGCGGGGGAAGTTAAGTATTTCTTCTTTTGTTTTGTTGATATGGCGATCACTTCTTTGAAAGGTAGATTTAAAGAACTCATGGTGATTAAAGAGATATATTCGGATTATATGTGCTCGGGCGGACCATGAAGTCGCATGATATTGAACTTGAAGAGTGATGCACAAAATTTCCAGAAACTTTCTCTCTTGATGGTTCATGAGATGTTGAGGTGTGTGCTCTTATTCTTCAATTGAAGACTATAAAATTAACTTTACCAGATGGTGTAATGTGAGCTATGGAGATTTTTGAGCATGTCCAAGAAGTTGATTGTTACCCTAATATCTCCATTCCTTATCACATCTTATTTACTATGCCCGTGACTAGCTTCCAAAGTTGAAATTGTTGAAGAACTATGAGGTAAACAATGGTGCATCAAGAAGTAACGATTGATATGCATCAAGAAGAAATTATTGGATAATATTGACATCAACCCCATCATAATTGACTTTGCGTCGAGGATTGTTGGAAGAAAATTTTAAGGTAATATGTATAAATTATTTGATATGCATACTAATTTTAGATGGATTTGAAGTGTTACCCATAAATATTTCATATATACGTATATTTATTTTTATTGTTATGGCAGACATGTTAAGAGCCCCGAGTTTTAGTCTCGCCCCGGCCCCCAAAATCTCAGAACCGGCCCTGTGCACGGGATTTAGCCACGGACTGGTTGCCTGCGCGCAAGCTCCCACTCGCTAACCAGGGCAGAAGGCGCAGATTAACCTCGTCTTCCATGGTAGGATACAAACCCTAACCAAACTCAAAAAACACCTAGAAACTGAGTCATTGACTCCTCGTGTTCCTCAGTAGGACGCAAACATTTACCCAACTAGAAAACACCTAGAAACAGAGCCCTCCCACCGGCAAGGGCTAGGATCCACCGTGTCTCCATGGCTTTAAGCCCATAGTAGACAAGGTAGATTGGCGGCGACGGGTGCCGACTGGAGGCAGGGGTACCCCTAGCGCATGTGCTCTAAGGGCATCTCCAGACGTTGGCCCCCCAGGAGGGGCAAAAAATCGCCCCCTGGGGGCGCACCGACGCTAAACCGCGCACTGGGGGCGTGATGCCCCCCAGTCGCGGCCCCCCACGGGTTTTTAAAATGTTCAAATTCGGCGCAAACACAACGCAAACACGGGCGAGCTCGTTCAAATTTAAACATATTTTACAAAAAAACTACCGCGGGCTACCCCCGCCGTCTCCCTCGCCGCCCGCCTCGCCGCCCGCCCACGCGGTTCTACATGCCGAGGAGGCTGTAGAACCGCATGTAGTCACCGCCGTCGTCGTCGTCGTCGCCCCCGCCTACGCCTCCGCCGTCCCTGCTGCATCCCTCCCCCGGTTGGCGCGGCGGGTTGGACGGTCCGGGGGCGTCGTCGTCGCTATTGAGGACGACGACATCGTCCTCGTCCTCGCGCCCATGTTTGCGGGCGGCGATCTTCTCCAGGGCCCGGTGCTGCCGGATCATCTCCTCGCGCAGGTAGTCGTCGCGCGACCACCGCATGACGTCCTCGTCGGAGAAGCCGCGCCGGGCTATCTCCTCGTACTCCGGGGGGAGGCTGGGCTCCATCTTGAGCTCGACGAGGGCGCCAGAGCTGCGGGTACGCGCGCTGACAGGCGTGTCCTGGGGCTCCGGCTTGACGGGGCGGAGGTGGAGGCAGGGAGAGCCGCCGGACGAGAAGGAGGACACCCCGGTCTCCATGCGCCTCGGCGTCCAGGAGCTTCCCCGGCGGCCCCGACGGCGTGAGAAGGACGGGGGAGCGGGGTACTTGAGGCGCGGCGTGTTGCCGCCCTCGATGTACTCGTGGACGGACTCCAACATGCGCCCGGGCACGCCCCACCACCGACGTCGGCCGGCGGCGTTGAACCTGCCGGAGGGCACGACGCCATTGGTGGCCTGGAGCTGCTCGTCGTGCCGGCGGCGGAAGTACGGCTCCCAGATTGGGCTGTCAGGGACGTACCGGGGCCCCTCCCTCGCCGCACGCGGCAGGGACGAGCGGATGCGTGCGATCTCCGCACGCCGCGCCGCGCCGGTGGGTACCGAGGGCACCGGCACGCCGCCGGCGCTGATCCTCCACGCCCCGGGCACCCGCATGTCCGGCGGGACCGGGTACTCGGCCTCGAAAAGGAGGCGAGCCTCGTCCTCGTGCAGATGACAGCGCCCGAATCCGTTCGCCGCCGCGCCGTCGCCTGGGAAACGCTCGGCCATGCTTTCTCAACTGGTGACGGCGAGAGGAGGAAAGGGGGAGAAATGAGCGCGTCGTCGGTGGATGATCGGGGTGAGTCTCTCCGGCGCGCTTGCAGTCGGCTTTTATAGGCGGAGACGCCGCGTGGTAGGCTTGGCCGGCGCGCTACGCGTGGCGTGATTGCGTGGCGGCCGAGGGACGCGTCGCCCAGCCTTCACAGTGCCGCCCGTGAGGCATCAATGGAGGTTGACCGGCGCGCCAGCTTTGGCATTGATTCGCCGCGGGAAACGAGGCGATGAGGATGACGAAGGGGCGAGAAGAGAGTAGAGTCGCTGACGCGGCGGGCCCGCGGCTCTTCGCGCCAAAAACGATTCACTCGGCGCCCCCGAGCAACCCCCAGCACGCCGGGTTCGGGTTGGGTCCGCCGGCGCCAATTTCGGCCCGAGCCGGCGAAAACTGGGCTCTTGGGGGCGCGACTGGGCCGATTTTTTGGCGCCGGCGGACGAAAAAACGCCTGGGGGGCCTTCTTCGGGGCGCGGCTGGAGATGCCCTAATACGTCCAGTTTGCATCATTTTTTCCTACTATCATTTATAATGTTTTTTAATCAATATAACCTTTCGTGGAGCAATTCTAATGTCTTTTCTCTCTTAATTTGCAAGATTTACATGAAGAGGGAGATTGTCGACGGCTGGAATTCTAGACCTGAAAAAAGCTATGTCAGAGATACCTATTCTGCACATCTCCAAATAAGCCAAAATTTAATGGAAAATTATTTTGAAATAAATAAAAATACTGGAAGAAAGAAATACTAGAGGAGACCACCCAGATGCGCACAAGTGTGCAATCTATACTATCATATATATTTGCAGGGTCGCTAGCTCTCTACAGGTAATTTCCAGCGCAGTAATGTAATGGACTGATGGTGCCACCTTATTTAAGCAGAGGCACTAAGGTTATTGAAGCTTCAGATCTCGGTATCTTGGTGGAGAAATTCTAGTATTTTCCATAGTTTTTCGAATATTTTCCTTCCTGTAGTGTTATGGCAACTTTTTCGCTCACAGGTTGCAATCTATTGTACTATGACAAAAAAAAAGGGCAGCCCCAGTGCATGTAGCTTCCGCTTGCGCAGGGTCTGGGAAAGGGTCCGACCACTTTGGGTCTATTGTACGCAGCCTTTCCCTACATTTCTGTAAGAGGCTGTTTTCAGGACTTGAACCCGTGACCTCATGGTCACAAGGCAGCAGCTTTACCACCGCGCCAAGGCTCCCCTTCAAGCTGGCCTTATATTATGACAGTGTCGAAAAATGTCTTATATTATGATACAAAGGTAGTATATGTAGTTTAGAAGTTCACCGCCTGTATCTGAAAGCTTAATTCGGATCTGAACATATTTGGTTAATTTCCAGTACAGCAATCTGAACATATTTCACTTCATTTCACACAAATTCATACATGTAGAAGAGTAGCCGCACACATTGGGGGCCGGATTGCTAGTTATAATCACAGGTTCATTACAGAAGAGTTTGGAGATCGGAGTGCAGACTACCAACATTAACCACTAAAATAAAGCAGACAATATTCAGTTCCAGAAACTAGTACGTTGACGGTAACGCAGCCTTGGAATTAATCTGTCCGCCAGCTCGATCGAAGCCATCAAGCAGCTGCTGAATGAAGTCTGCTCGATCATCACTGCGTCCACACGTCCGCGCTGTATCTGGAGCTGGCCTTCCTGGCGCGTTTCGAGGCCATGGCGCCGCACGCCGCCGCCGGTCCGGCCTGCTGCAGAGCGGCCGCCATCTTCGCGCCGGTGTCGAGGACGACGTAGTAATCCATCCGTCTCTTCCTCGGAGAAGCCTTCAGCACAAGAGATGAGGAGGAGGAGGAGGCGCTGGTGGTGCTCGTCGGCCTCTTCTTCGACGGCAACAGCGATTCCTGGATTTGGATGGTGGTGGGGAGGCTGCACCCGGCGGCTAGCTGGAGCTGCAAGCCCAAGCCCGTCGTCGTCGTCGTTGGAGATGGAGATGCCGCCGCGGCCCTCTTCTTCGGCGGCAGCAGCGATGGGTCGATGATGGTGCGGAAGCTGTGCTGGAGCTGGAATCCCGTCGTGGTCGTCATCGGAGAAAGATGGCGCTGCCTCAAGAATTCCTTCCACGATCTCTTCTCCGTGTATGCAAAAATAGTAGGTAGACCATCGGAGGCCGGGGAAGGCATATAAAGGCCGGTCAACGCGTCCTCCACTTCCATGCGGTGCCGGAGCAGAGCCGAAGACGGTCGACGCCAGTTTCCCCGTCCAGAATCGGACAGGAAATGTTTCTTTTTTTACATATTTCAGTAATTTTTAAATTGAATTTCAAATCTTTTCAATAAACTGATTTCATTTGTTTCAAAAAAACTAATTTCACCCATTCCGAAAGTTCTTTCAATTCTTTCACAAAACAGGCTTCAATAATTCCAAAAGACTCATTTCACTCTCTTCGACAGTTCTTTCGAAAAACAGATTCCAATCATTTCAATAAACTAGCTTCATTCATTTTAAAAAACTACAAGTGCATGCATTCCAATAAATTGAATTGGTCTCAATACTTCTACAAATCTGATTTCAACTCTTTAAAAACCATATTTCAATTAATTAAAAATATATTTTTCACTCATTAAAAAAAAACTAATTCACATGTTTCGATAAAATCGATTTTGGTACTTCCAAAAACTGATTTGTCTTCCAGAAAACAGATTCAGTTATTTGTAAGAATGAATTTCACTTTGTTCGATAGACTTATTTCACACATTAAGATTTAAGTGAGTGTGGCACCGTGGAATTGTGCCTTGTACGCCGACTTGGCCGAGTAGATACCACTTGTGTGAACTTCCAAGAAATGGCATCCTCCACATTCATCCTTGATCTGGACATATATGCGAGAATGTTCCTACTTTTTTGCGAGGTCCAAAGCTCAATGTACTTGAATATAGGCTAGAAGGAAAAATCTCCACATTCATCCAAAGCTTTACGTACTTGAATAAAGGCTCGAGGTCCACGCATTCTCTACAAAGGCCAGGCGAACCATCCACTTCTTCCTCTTGGAGGGGTGCAATGTCTTTCGGTCTCACTGTCGATGGTGATGCGGGTACAGGTGAAGAAGAGCTTCGTGTCCGCGACATCACAAAGGTTACCCATGCCAACCCATGACTTGCTCGGGTTGGTCCACTCAAGCCATGGCCAACGCAACCGCAATGCCCTCGTGAATTTTTTGAGATGGGTCACAATGAGGCCCCAAGGTGGGTGGGGCAGCAGACAGTTTCTCAATTAACATTGCAATTCTCTCTCGAGATCTTAGCAAGCCGGCCATCCAATCCCTGAACTGACTCGGGAACCCCCTTCTCTACAGGAGATCAAAGATGTAGTCCCATCTAACAGAATCAAAAGCCTTGCGAATGTCCATCATGAAAAGCAAGGTTGCCTTTTTTATTTTTTTGGAGACGACGGCCAAAGTTTCTGACTTTTTTTAGAACATCAAAGTTTCTGATTAAACCTGGCATTCTCCGGGCCAGGCTTTGTTTGTGATGGGCTTTGTAAAGCCCAAGCCGGCCCGGCCTAGCCCAAAACACATGAACAATGCCCTTTTTGATAGCCTCATCTTTCTTGGGCAGAAGAGCAATATCAACATGGTTGAGCCAATGGAAGTTCACTAAATCCAAGTCACCAAAAAGGTGAATGATGACGGGTTCCGCTGGCGCTAGGTGGCGGAACCGGTAGAAAGTTTTTTTTAACACAGTACAGACGCAAACACTCATATATGCGCGCATACACTCATCCTATGAATGCACACACGTACACTCTACCCTTATGAGCACCTCGGTGGGCTGGAGTTGCCGTTGTCCTCCTAACCACCCAACCACAGGTTGGTTCGCGGTATAAAGTTCTTTGTGGTGCTATGGTTGAATGGGAAAAGAGATATCTACAGCAATATCACTACTTGGCATGAATGTAACACAATTATTTTCTCTACTGAAAAAGCACATGCACATCCTCTCTGAAAATGGACATCTTGATAAATAGCTACCGCATAGCACCGCAGCGTTCGCCTGTCAGCCAATAGTTTAGAGGAACTCTTGCCAACCGACGACAACTCCTCCTCAGAAGTCTATCTTAAAGGTGGCAATGTTGCAAAGCTAGATGATCAGCATGAAATATTTAAATTTCCCAAGTGAGAGGGGACTGCTGACCCGACTTTGGAGTACGTGCTGAAGAAAGCAGGGGGGGGGGGGCGTTTTGGATAAAAAAAATTCTTTTCATAATTTGAGCCTTTTTTGCTATTTCTGGCAAAGAATCTACTTGGAAGTTAGTTCAAATTTTCCAATCAAATCTTATTTGTGTTTTATGTTTTTAAGATTGCCACAGCATACACTCAAATTGATTGTGTATTTCAGACAAACTCATTATTCAACTACTCTTCTTTTATATGAATTTAACATAAAATTTGGTTCAAAAAATTGACAGGTTTTATCTTTGAACACCAACCAAAAAGATGACAGCGTATCCAACAATGAGCATTTAAAATGTATGCCCAAGTACACTTATATGATCAATGCAACCCATTTCACTCGTTTCAACTGGACACAGCAATTTATGTTCCCTGAGCAGTTTGGTCCATGGCACGACTTTAAAGCAGCAAACAACAAAGATTGGATCAGCCAACAGAACCAAATGGTCACTTAGTACTTCAGATGCGGTTTCATGATGGACGGTGGTGTCACAATTTTCACAGCATCGAACATATGATCCGGCGCCTCCCAAATCAGGAAAACATTCCTAACATGAACTGGAACACCAAAACAGAGTGCACTTCATCGAAACAACTATGACACAGAGTCTGAGATCATAGATCCTCTTAGCACATAGTACAAGTCATGGAACCCAAACAGTGAAGGCCGCGAACGTCCACGCTGAACCTTGCCACTTCAATCATACACCGTGTACTGGTTTCAGACATATGGGCTCACGCGCCTTTACTTTAGGATTAGGATCATCAATGGAGAACGTAAGAAAGGTAGCCTTTCCATCATCAGCTATCTCATCCTTGGGCAGAATTAAATTATATCCCTTGGGTAGCCCATCAGACAACGATGAGCTTCGTAAGTAAGTTGAGCTCTGAAAATAGACGGTCAGAGAGGAACCATAGGACATATTACACATGAACTTGGAGTTTTTAGGTTTAGGTTGGATGCTGACAACAGAGATGGCATGCCCGACTGGCTCTAGTACCACGTTGCGAAGGAAAATTTGTCTGTCTTTGGTACGCAGAAAGTGTAAGCCTGGTTCTAGGCGGAACATTACATCTTCAGAGTATTTGATGGTTGTAGACGGCCACTTGTGCTGGGAGGAGAAATGGTCAAGGAGGGCATCTGTTGCCCCTGCAAAGCTGCAGCTGGACTCTGGGCAGAAACATGGAGCGTTCGGGCATTCCTTTTCATGTTCATCTTTCTGGTAGTAAGTGAGCTTCTCAACGCATCCATATTTGGCATTGGAGCAAGGAACCTTGACCGACTCCATGAGACGTTCCATCCCTAAACAGCGCTGGAAGGTAGTTTCAGCAGAGCATAAGTGGCACTTGTTGCGCCCGAGCTTCGGACGGCAAGATGAGCATATGAAGTGCCCCACAGAACACTGTGGAACAAACAGGAAGGATTAGCTGGGTCCTCATGTGAGAGAAACTTTTTAAACAGAAATTCAAGTTAAAGTACTACAGAGCAACATGATAAGTCAGTAGCACACAAAATTCTGCAACCATTCATGTAGGGATTAGTGTTGGTACATGCAACATGCTAGTCTGAAAGTTTGAAATTGTCATCAGTAATTCGGTATACAACTCCGAAGGGGGGCAGAGCAAACACATTGCTACTCCTATTAGAGATATATATACACGTACTAAATATAAGACGTTTAAGATCACTACTTTAGTGATCTAAAACATCTTAAATTTGTTTGCAGAGGAATATATATCAGCCTACTAGGGAACAGATGTGGACTAGGATCAAACTATCAGTGTCCTAACAAATTCTCTACAAAAACCAAATTTCAGCGACTATAGCTACTCCATTCCGTGCTTTCACAAGAAACTGTTTTTAGTAAGTAGTAGCATTATATCCAACGGTTATTTAATCATAATTTATATTTCATCTGAACTTTGAGAGACAGGTAAAATATATGCACAAGTATGTACTCCCTCCATCCGGGTTTATTGGGCCTACAGACCAAATCGGCAGGACCAAGGCAGTATAGTAATTGAGTACATAAATTTAGGCATTAAATCCTACGGTTTATTGGCAGATACTTCGTTTAGCATGCAGGACCAATCGCGCGCATGGACGCATGGTTTCCCGCACCCATTTAATTCGGCCTAATCGCATGCATGCACTAATTACCGGAGGGAAAGCATGCGTGGGTGCCTGCATGACCAATCCGAGAGGCCTATGCATTAGTAGCCATAGAAAAAGCAAATGATTTAATGAAGCGGGCCTTATAAGAACAGACTCAGCTATTTGGCTCTGGGGCCCAATAAACCCGGACGGAGGGAGTACCTGGTATATAGGAGGCCTGAGGGGATGAAAGCAGACGGGGCAGTCGAGGGCGTCCATCCCCATGCTGACATTATGTCCTTCTCTTGGGGCTTCTACTCGTCTCTTGCTCGAGGTGCCACCATCCATCGCCGCCAAAACTCGCTTCTCCTCTCACTAAGCTTGTGGGATAGTACTGCCGTGGTTCGGAACCTAATTATTTATAGGCAGATCAGATGTGGCGTGGAAGCTGAAGAGACGAGAGCCCATCCGTATGAGGAAACTGGTTCGCTTCCACGTAAGGTTGGAGAGGAAACCAGGTTGAGGTCGTTGTTGACTGTGCCCTTGGCCGCCCGTTTGATAGCATGCATGTAATCTACTCCGAGGGCGTGCAATCCGGTACTTTTTTTTAGAAACTTTTAATAATCTACCCAAATGATAATGATAAGTGATACACGATGTGGCACTCTTGCACTGACGTTTTTTAAGCTAAAGTTGCCATTAAAAAGAAAAACAAACCCAAAAAAAACTGAAATTTGCCATTCGAAAAGAAAGCTGCCAACTAAAAGTTGCCACGTTTGCGTCACTAAACTTGCCATAAAAAATGTTTAGGTTGTCATGTGTTCGTGTCACATGCACTTATCAGGGTCCTTAATCAAGGTGGTACAAAGAACACCAAAAGTAACAAAAAACATTTAGATTCGTAAACACCTAAGCGACGACTACAAACATTAAAGCAAGTCAAACGTGTGCCTCCATCATTGCCCCTCCCTCACTAGAACAGAACAAACCTTATTGTAGTAGACAATCAACAAATCGTTGTGCTAAGACTACCCACAATGGAAGTAACATAGATAGTAACATCACATATATCTAGATAAAATAGATGATGTGGCAAACAATAAATGAAAAAAAGAGGCATGTAGTAACATAGCTAGTTACTAGTAGTATGAGTAACATCACACATATCAAGACAAGATAAGTCTATAGCCTAATAAATGAAGTGTTGCATGTTAACACACATATGTTACTATCCATTGTGGCTAGTCTAAGAGCATCTCCAGCCGTTCGGCCCCCCAGGACGCCAAACCGGTGTTTAATCTAGGCGTGGGGGCGATTGTGTTCAAAGTCGCCGCCCTCAGGTCGCCCCCAAATCGGCGCGCAAACTCGGCGATTTGATTCAAATTTGTACAAACACGGTACAAACTCGGCGATTTCATTCAAATTTTTACAAAAAACAGAAAACAAACTACGCCTAGCCTACATCACTGTCGTCGCCCACCTTCTACGTGCCAAGGAGCCTGTAGAACTGGGTGTAGTCGATGCCGCCATCGTCGTCGCCACCAGCCCGCCGCTGCCGCCCCGCGTCCTGCCGAAGCGGGGCGGTGAGAAGCTGGCCGACGAGTGCCGCGTTGCGGGAGCGGGCGGGACGCGCGTCGCGGCGCCTTCACTGCGCCGCCCGTGAGGCATCAATGGAAGGCTGACCGGCGTGGCAGCGCGGCAGCCTTGGCATTGATTCCCGCGGGAACCGAGACGATGAGGACGACGAAGCGGCGTGTCGTTGACTCGGCGGGCCCATTCCCCTTCGCCCTCAACGCGCCGGGTTCGGCCGACGCCAGTTTCAGCCCAAACAGCGAAAAAGGGCTCCTGGGGCCCGACTGGGCCGAAAAATCGGCCCCGGCGCTCAAAAATGGCCTGGGGCTGTTGGGGGCGCGGCTGGAGATGCTCTAAGACCCCATGTACCACTGATGATGAGAAGCACAGATCCGAAGGGGCCAACATGTAGACACACGAATAAATATGAATGAATATCGGATCCATTCGGATACACCAAAGTAAAATATCGAACGAATCCCACGAGATCAGTTAGAGACACACCTCCACACGCCCTCCGAGATGCACCACCGGGATGGGCCTATGCGGGGAGAACCTTATTCCACCTTTGAGGAGCCGCCGCCTTGCCTTCCTAAGCAGGACACAAACCCTAAGCAAACTAAAAAACACCTAAAAAGGAAGTATGAGCCTTACAGCCGGCAAGAGTCGAGATCCACCGCGCCTCCATTGGCCTAAGGCCAAATGAGAGGAGGCAGATCGGCAGGAGGCGAGAGAACCCTAAACGACTGGTTACAATTTTCATCTTTAAACACTAAGGAACAAAAAATATGACATTGTATCCAAGTAACAAATTTTGAAAATAAGCAAGTATAATATATCTTATGAACATTGTGACATATTTTACTTGTTTCTAAGTTTAATAGGTACTCCCTACAATCCAAAATAAGTGCCATGGTTTTGAACCAAGGTTAGTTCAACCTTACTCCCTCCATCACAGTTTAAAGGGCGTATCTTCAAAACCAGAATTTTTCACAATTAGAGGGAAATAGGGCGCGGGTCATTAATTAGCCTATTAACTGCATGGTTTTGGGAGGAAGTAGCTCCTTCTGCTTGCCTTCCTGGTGCACATGCATGGTGTGAACTGAAATTACTCCACCAATGCATGCGATGGTTTCCTTTTTTTACTGGACAGGGAGGTTACTATGCGTTTGTTTGGCGATTAATTAGGCGCATATCCTTAACTACGACAGCTCTAGTGCATTAGTTATTCCTGCCAATCGCTAGCAACCTTGGGTCCAGAGAGATGTGAGGTACGCCCTTTAAACTGTCATGGAGGGAGTAGCTCAAAACTATGACACTTAGGCCCTGTTTGGTTCATAAGTTCTAGGACTTTTTTTAGTCCCAACTTATAAGTCCCAAGTTCCTAAAAGGTCTCTACCTGTTTGGTTCCTGGGACTTAACATTGACTAAAAGACCATATTACAACTATAAGTCCCTATAAGTCCCTCCTTAAGAGTCTTATTTCATAAGTCCCAAATGCCCACTTTAAGTCCCTATAAGTCCCCCTTGTTTGGTTTAGATGGGACTTATAGGGACTTTTTTTAAGTCCCTGGAAACAAACACCCTCTTATTACGGATTGGTGGTTAAGGACAAAACAATGACACACTAGTAAGCTTTACCTTGCGATATACTTACATATAGCTCGATCTTTGAGTGTAAAAATGCACTAAAGTCCTAGATTTATGTTCCCATGAGTAGTTTGGCCAATGACACAAACTTCCGAGCATCAAACAACAGAGGTTTTTGTTGCCCTAAAAAAACAGAGGTTTCTGTTGGAAATATGCCCTAGAGCCAATAATAAAAGGATTATTATTATATTTCCTTGTTCATGATAATTATCTTTTATTCAAGCTATAATTGTGTTATCCGGAAATCGTAATACATGTGTGAATACATAGACACCAACATGTCCCTAGTAAGCCTCTAGTTGACTAGCTCGTTGATCAACAGATAGTCATGGTTTCCTGACTATGGACATTGGGTGTCATTGACAACGAGATCACATCATTAGGAGAATGATGTGATGGACAAGACCCAATCCTAAACATAGCACAAGATCGTATAGTTCGTTTGCTAGAGTTTTTCCAATGTCAAGTATCTTTTCCTTAGACCATGAGATCGTGTAACTCCCGGATATCGTAGGAGTGCTTTGGGTGTGCCAAACGTCACAACGTAACTGGGTGACTATAAAGGTACATTACAGGTATCTCCGAAAGTGTCTGTATGGTTGGCACGAATCGAGACTGGGACTTGTCACTCCGTATGACGGAGAGGTATCTCTGGGCCCACTCGGTAATGCATCATCATAATGAGCTCAAAGTGACCAAGTGTCTGGTCACGGGATCATGCATTACGGTACGAGTAAAGTGACTTGCCGGTAATGAGATTGAATGAGGTATTGGGATACCGATGATCGAATCTCGGGCAAGTAACGTACCGATTGACAAAGGGAATTGTATACGGGGTTGCTTGAATCCTCGACATCGTGGTTCATCCGATGAGATCATCGAGGAGCATGTGGGAGCCAACATGGGTATCCAGATCCCGTTGTTGGTTATTGACCGGAGAGCCGTCTCGGTCATGTCTACATGTCTCCCGAACCCGTAGGGTCTACACACTTAAGGTTCAGTGATGCTAGGGTTGTAGAGATATGAATATGCAGTGAACCGAAAGTTGTTCGGAGTCCCGGATGAGATCCCGGACGTCACGAGGAGTTCCGGAATGGTCCGGAGGTGAAGAATTATATATAGGAAGTGCAGTTTCGGCCATCGGGAGAGTTTCGGGGGTCACCGGTATTGTGTCGGGACCATCGGATGGGTCCCGGGGGTCCACCGGGTGGGGCCACCCATCCCGAAGGGCCCCATGGGCTGAAGTGGGGAGGGGAACCAGCACATAGTGGGCTGGTGCGCCCCCCTTGGCCCACCCCCTGCGCCTAGGGTTGGAAACCCTAGGGTGGGGGGCGCCCCACTTGCCTTGGGGGCCACTCCACCCTTGGCCGCCGCCCTCCTAGGAGATCCCATCTCCTAGGGCCGGCGCCCCCCCTTGGGGATCCTATATAAAGGGGGGGAGGGAGGGACAGCCGCACCCTTGACTCTTGGCGCCTCCCTCTCCCCTGCTACACCTCTCCCTCTCGCAAAAGAACGGCGAAGCCCTGCTGCAGTGACTGCTGCATCCACCACCACGCCGTCGTGCTGTTGGATCTTCATCAACCTCTCCTTCCCCCTTGTTTGATCAAGAAGGAGGAGACGTCACGCTGACCGTACGTGTGTTGAACGCGGAGGTGCCGTCCGTTCGGCGCTAGGATCTCCGGTGATTTGGATCACGTCGAGTATGACTCCCTCATCCCCGTTCTCTTGAAGGCTTCCGCTCGCGATCTACAAAGGTATGTAGATGCAATCCGATCACTCGTTGCTAGATGAACTCATAGATGGATTTTGGTGAAACCATAGGAATTTTTTTGTTTTCTGCAACATTCCCCAACAGTGGCATCATGAGCTAGGTCTATGCGTAGTTCTCTTTGCACGAGTAGAACACAATTTGTTGTGGGTGTAGATGTTGTCAACTTTCTTGCCGCTACTAGTCTTATTTTGCTTCAACGGTATTGTGGGATGAAGCGGCCCGCACCAACCTTACACGTACGCTTACGTGAGACTGGTTCCACCGACTAACATGCACTAGTTGCATAAGGTGGCTGGCGGGTGTCTGTCTCTCCCACTTTAGTTGGAGCGGATTCGATGAAAATGGTCCTTATGAAGGGTAAATAGAAGTTGACAAATCATGTTGTGGCTTTCACCTAGGTAAGAAAACGTTCTTGCTAGAACCCTATTGCAGCCACGTAAAACTTGCAACAACAATTAGAGGACGTCTAACTTGTTTTTGTAGCAAGTGTTCTGTGATGTGATATGGCCAAAGTTGTGATGAATGATGAATGGTATATATGTGATGTATGAGATCATGTTCTTGTAATAGGAATCGCGACTTTCATGTCGATGAGTATGACAACCGGCAGGAGCCATAGGAGTTGTCTTTATTTTTTGTATGACCTGCGTGTCATTGAGAAACGCCATGTAAATTACTTTACTTTATTGCTAAATGTGTTAGCCATAGTAGTAGAAGTAATAGTTGGCGAGCAACTTCATGGAGACACGATGATGGAGATCATGGCGTCATGCCGGTGACAAGATGATCATGGAGCCCCGAGATGAAGATCAAAGGAGCTATATGATATTGGCCATATCATGTCACTATTATTATTTGATTGCATGTGATGTTTATCATATTTTTACATCTTGTTTACTTAGAACGACGGTAGTAAATAAGATGATCCCTCATAATAATTTCAAGAAAGTGTTCCCCCTAACTGTGCACCGTTGCGACAAATCGTTGTTTCGAAGCACCACGTGATGATCGGGTGTGATAGATTCCAACGCTCACATACAACGGGTGTAAGACAGATTTACACATGCAAACACTTAGGTTGACTTGACGAGCCTAGCATGTACAAACATGGCCTCGGAACACAGAAGACCGAAAGGTCGAGCATGAGTTGTATAGAAGATACGATCAACATGAAGATGTTCACCGACGTTGACTAGTCCGTCTCACGTGATGGTCAGACACGGCCTAGTTAACTCGGATCATGTTATACTTAGATGACTGGAGGGATGTCTATCTGAGTGGGAGTTCATTGAATAATTTGATTAGATGAACTTAATTATCATGAACTTAGTCTAAAACCTTTACAACATGTCTTGTAGATCAAATGGCCAACGTTATCCTCAACTTCAATGCGTTCCTAGAGAAAACCAAGCTGAAAGACGATGGCAGCAACTATACGGACTGGGTCCGGAACCTGAGGATCATCCTCATAGCTGCCAAGAAAGATTATGTCCTACAAGCACCGCTAGGTGAAGCACCTGTTCTCCCTGCAGAACAAGACGTTATGAACGCTTGGCAGACACGTTCCGATGATTACTCCCTCGTTCAGTGCGACATGCTTTACATCTTAGAACCGGGGCTCCAAAAGCGTTTTAAGAGACACGGAGCATATGAGATGTTCGAAGAGCTGAAAATGGTTTTTCAAGCTCATGCCCGGGTCGAGAGATATGAAGTCTCCGACAAGTTCTTCAGCTGTAAGATGGAGGAAAACAGTTCTGTCAGTGAGCACATACTCACTATGTCTGGGTTACATAACCGCTTGACTCAGCTGGGACTTAATCTCCCGGATGACGCGGTCATTGACAGAATCCTTCAGTCGCTTCCACCGAGCTACAAGAGCTTTGTGATGAACTTCAATATGCAGGGGATGGAAAAGACCATTCCTGAAGTATTTGCTATGCTGAAATCAGCAGAGGTAGAAGTCAAAAAGGAACATCAAGTGTTGATGGTGAATAAAACTACTAAGTTCAAGAAAGGCAAGGGTAAGAAGAACTTCAAGAAGGACAGCAAGGGAGTTGCCGCGCCCGGTAAGCAAGCTACCAGGAAGAAGCCAAAGAATGGACCCAAGCCCGAGACTGAGTGTTTTTATTGCAAGGGAAGTGGTCACTGGAAGCGGAACTGCCCTAAATACTTAGCGGACAAGAAGGCCGGCATCATGAAAGGTATATGTTATATACACGTAATTGATGTGTACCTTACCAGTACTCGTAGTAGCTCCTGGGTATTTGATACCGGTGCAGTTGCTCACATTTGTAACTCAAAGCAGGAGCTGCGGAATAAGCGGAGACTGGCGAAGGACGAGGTGACGATGCGCGTCGGGAATGGTTCCAAGGTCGATGTGATCGCCGTCGGCACGCTACCTCTACATTTACATACGGGATTAGTTTTAAACCTCAATAATTGTTATTTAGTGCCAGCTTTGAGCATGAACATTGTATCAGGATCTCGTTTAATTCGAGATGGCTACTCATTTAAATCCGAGAATAATGGTTGTTCTATTTATATGAGAGATATGTTTTATGGTCATGCTCCAATGGTGAATGGTTTATTCTTAATGAATCTCGACCGTAATGCTACACATATTCATAGTGTGGATACCAAAAGATGTAAAGTTGATAATGATAGTCCCACATACTTGTGGCACTGCCGCCTTGGTCACATAGGTGTCAAACGCATGAAGAAGCTCCATGCAGATGGACTTTTAGAGTCTCTTTATTACGAATCATTTGACACGTGCGAACCATGCCTCATGGGTAAAATGACCAAGACTCTGTTCTCAGGAACTATGGAGCGAGCAACCAACTTATTGGAAATCATACATACTGATGTGTGCGGTCCAATGAGTGTTGACGCTCGCGGTGGCTATCGTTATGTTCTCACCCTCACTGATGACTTGAGTAGATATGGGTATATCTATTTAATGAAACACAAGTCTGAGACCTTTGAAAAGTTCAAGGAATTTCAGAGTGAGGTTGAGAATCAACGTGATGGGAAAATCAAGTTCTTGCGATCAGATCATGGGGGAGAATACTTGAGTCACGAATTTGGCACACACTTAAGAAAATGTGGAATAGTTTCACAACTCGCGCCGCCTGGAACACCTCAGCATAATTTTGTGTCCGAATGTCGTAATCGCACTCTATTAGATATGGTGCGATCTATGATGTCTCTTACCGATTTACCGCTATCATTTTGGGGCTATGATTTAGAGACTGCCGCATTCACTTTAAATAGGGCTCCGTCGAAATCCGTTGAGACGACACCGTATGAATTATGGTTTGGGAAGAAACCTAAGCTGTCGTTTCTAAAAGTTTGGGGATGCGATGCTTATGTCAAGAAACTTCAACCTGAAAAGCTCGAACCCAAGTCGGAAAAATGCGTCTTCATAGGATACCCTAAAGAAACTATTGGGTATACCTTCTACCTCAGATCCGAAGGCAAGATCTTTGTTGCCAAGAATGGATCCTTTCTAGAGAAAGAGTTTCTCTCGAAAGAAATAAGTGGGAGGAAAGTAGAACTTGATGAAGTATTACCTCTTGAACCAGAAAATGGCGCAACTCAAGAAAATGTTCCTGAGGTGCCTGCACCGACTAGAGAGGAAGTTAATGATGATGATCATGAAACTTCAGATCAAGTTGCTACTAAACTTCGTAGGTCCACAAGGACACGTTCTGCACCAGAGTGGTACGGCAACCCTATCTTGGAAATCATGTTGTTAGACAACGGTGAACCTTCGAACTATGAAGAAGCGATGGCGGGCCCGGATTCCGACAAATGGCTGGAAGCCATGAAATTCGAGATAGGATCCATGTATGAAAACGAAGTATGGACTTTGACTGACTTGCCCGATGATCGGCGAGCCATAGAAAATAAATGGATCTTTAAGAAGAAGACATACGCGGATGGTAATGTGACCATCTATAAAGCTAGGCTTGTCGCTAAGGGTTATCGACAAGTTCAAGGGGTTGACTACGATGAGACTTTCTCACCCGTAGCGAAGCTGAAGTCCGTTTGAATCATGTTAGCAATTATCGCATTCTATGATTATGAGATATGGCAAATGGACGTCAAAACGGCATTCCTTAATGGCTTCCTTAAGGAAGAATTGTATATGATGCAGCCGGAAGGTTTTGTCGATCCTAAGAATGCTGACAAGGTGTGCAAGCTCCAACGCTCGATTTATGGGCTGGTGCAAGCATCTCGGAGTTGGAACATTCGCTTTGATGAGATGATCAAAGCGTTTGGGTTTATGCAGACTTATGGAGAAGCCTGCGTTTACAAGAAAGTGAGTGGGAGCTCTGTAGCATTTCTCATATTATATGTAGATGACATACTTTTGATGGGAAATGATGTAGAACTTTTGGACAGTATTAAGGCCTACTTGAATAAGAGTTTTTCAATGAAGGACCTTGGAGAAGCTGCTTATATATTAGGCATCAAGATCTATATAGATAGATCAAGACGCCTCATAGGTCTTCACAAAGCACATACCTTGATAAGATATTGAAAAAGTTCAATATGGATCAGTCTAAGAAGGGGTTCTTGCCTGTGTTGCAAGGTGTGAAATTAAGCTCAGCTCAATGTCCGACCACGGCAGAAGATATAGAAGAGATGAGTGTCATCCCCTATGCCTCAGCCATAGGGTCTATTATGTATGCCATGCTGTGTAGCAGACTTGATGTAAACCTTGCCGTAAGTTTGGTAGGAAGGTACCAGAGTAATCCCGGCAAGGAACACTAGACAACAGTCAAGAATATCCTGAAGTACCTGAAAAGGACTAAGGATATGTTTCTCGTTTATGGAGGTGACGAAGAGCTCATCGTAAAGGGTTACGTCGACGCTAGCTTCGACACAGATCTGGATGACTCTAAGTCACAAACCGGATACGTGTATATTTTGAATGGTGGGGCAGTAAGCTGGTGCAGTTGCAAGCAGAGCGTCGTGGCGGGATCTACATGTGAAGCGGAGTACATGGCAGCCTCGAAGGCAGCGCATGAAGCAATTTGGGTGAAGGAGTTCATCACCGACCTAGGAGTCATACCTAATGCGTCGGGGCCGATCAAACTCTTCTATGACAACACTGGAGCTATTGCACTTGCCAAGGAGCCCAGGTTTCATAAGAAGACCAGGCACATCAAGCGTCGCTTCAACTCCATTCGTGGAATTGTTCAAGATGGAGATATAGATATTTGTAAAGTACATACGGATCTGAATGTAGCAGATCCATTGACTAAACCTCTCCCTAGAGCAAAACATGATCAGCACTAGAATTCCATGGGTGTTCGATTCATCACAATGTAACTAGATTATTGACTCTAATGCAAGTGGGAGACTGTTGGAAATATGCCCTAGAGGCAATAATAAAAGGATTATTATTATATTTCCTTGTTCATGATAATTGTCTTTTATTCATGCTATAATTGTGTTATCCGGAAATCGTAATACATGTGTGAATACATAGACACCAACATGTCCCTAGTAAGCCTCCAGTTGACTAGCTCGTTGATCAACAGATAGTCATGGTTTCCTGACTATGGACATTGGATGTCATTGATAACGAGATTACATCATTAGGAGAATGATGTGATGGACAAGACCCAATCCTAAACATAGCACAAGATCGTATAGTTCGTTTGCTAGAGTTTTTCCAATGTCAAGCATCTTTTCCTTAGACCATGAGATCGTGTAACTCCCGGATATCGTAGGAGTGCTTTGGGTGTGCCAAACGTCACAACGTAACTGGGTGACTATAAAGGTACATTACAGGTATCTCCGAAAGTGTCTGTATGGTTGGCACAAATCAAGACTGGGATTTGTCACTCCGTATGACGGAGAGGTATCTCTGGGCCCATTCGGTAATGCATCATCATAATGAGCTCAAAGTGACCAAGTGTCTGGTCACGGGATCATGCATTACGGTACGAGTAAAGTGACTTGCCGGTAACGAGATTGAACGAGGTATTGGGATACCGACGATCGAATCTCGGGCAAGTAACGTACCGATTGACAAAGGGAATTGTATACGGGGTTGCTTGAATCCTCGACATCGTGGTTCATCGGATGAGATCATCGAGGAGCATGTGGGAGCCAACATGGGTATCCAGATCCCGCTGTTGGTTATTGACCGGAGAGCCCTCTCGGTCATGTCTACATGTCTCCCGAACCCGTAGGGTCTACACACTTAAGGTTCGGTGACGCTAGGGTTGTAGAGATATGAATATGCAGTGAACCGAAAGTTGTTCGGAGTCCCGGATGAGATCCCGAACGTCACGAGGAGTTCTGTAATGGTCCGGAGGTGAAGAATTATATATAGGAAGTGCAGTTTCGGCCATCGGGAGAGTTTCGGGGGTCACCGGTATTGTACCGGGACCACAGGATGGGTCCCGGGGGTCCACCGGGTGGGGCCACCCATCCCGGAGGGCCCCATGGGCTGAAGTGGGGAGGGGAACCAGCCCATAGTGGGCTGGTGCGCCCCCCTTGGCCCACCCCTGCGCCTAGGGTTGAAAACCCTAGGGTGGGGGCGCCCCACTTGCCTTGGGGGCCACTCCACCCTTGGCCGCCGCCCCCCTAGGAGATCCCATCTCCTAGGGCCGGCGCCCCCCCTTGGGGAGCCTATATAAAGGGGGGAGGGAGGGGCAGCCGCACCCTTGACTCTTGGCGCCTCCCTCTCCCCTGCTACACCTTTCCCTCTCGCAGAAGAACGGCGAAGCCCTGCTGCGGTGACTGCTGCATCCACCACCACGCTGTCGTGCTGCTGGATCTTCATCAACCTCTCCTTCCCCCTTGCTGGATCAAGAAGGAGGAGACGTCACACTGACCGTACGTGTGTTGAACGCGGAGGTGCCGTCCGTTCGGCGCTAGGATCTCCGGTGATTTGGATCACGTCGAGTACGACTCCCTCATCCCCGTTCTCTTGAAGGCTTCCGCTCGCGATCTACAAAGGTATGTAGATGCAATACGATCACTCGTTGCTAGATGAACTCATAGATGGATCTTGGCGAAACCGTAGGAAAATTTTTGTTTTCTGCAACGTTCCCCAACAGTTTCATCTTTCAGCAAAACAAAATGCTCATTTAGAAATGCACATGCATTTTAGATATGATTTCATAATTTCCACAACGTCAAGCATCTAGTCCGTCAACTCCCGAACTAGGAAAACGTTCCTTCTCCCCCTTAAAGCTCGCATATTGAAGCATGAACTGACGTACACTAAAGTCTAAAGCAGAATGCAGTTCACCAGAACTAGAAACAGTGAAAGCCCTGAAGAACTATAAGTCCGCATTGAACCTTGCACCTTCATAGGTAGGAGATGGATTACAAATCCTAGACTACCAAATACAAGTAACCCAAATATATCTCTAACATCCCCTCCCCCCCCCTCCGGCAGTCGTAGCGGGAGCATCATGGACGGTGTCACGTCACAGACGCGTTGACTATACAGGAAGCCGACGAGGTTCTCAAGCGGATGATAGCCCTTTGTGCCGATGTCGAGGTAGCCGAGAGCGTAGCGTGGTGTAGCCGTGGTCGAGGTGGCCATGCGAAAGAATGTCGCGGTCGATGTCGAGTCGGGATAGCCACTGTCAAGGAAAACATCGCGGAGCCGCGGGTGCAAGGAGGCGCCGAGTAGCATGGGTGCAATGATGTCGAAGTAGGGGTGCGTCGGGAGGTAGACGGTGTTGATGAAGCATCGCGGCGAGTTTGCCAAACCCGAGAACACGTCGTGGACGAAGGCACGCGTCGGTGTTGCCAGCACCGGACATGCATAGACGGACGGCGACGAAGTTGACGAAGCACCGCTCCAGGCTTGCCAGGCCCGGGGACACCTCGAGGATGAAGTCACGCACCGATGTTGCTAGTACCGGCTATGCGTAGACGAGGGACCTGCACGAGCTGTACACCATGTCAGACAAGTCGGAGGGGGCTGTAGAGAAGAACTTGACAACGATTGCGGCGCCCATCGGCGCGGGGCCGATGTCACCAACGGTGGTCGGAGTAGACGAAGTGGTCGGGGTCAATGACGGCGACGCTGGCGACGGGCTGGCGCTGGACGAAGATGAAGGGGGTGGACGGGCGGCGGCGGCTACGACGGTAGCAGCGGCTACGGCCGAAGAAGAGCGGCGGCGGCGGCGGCTTGACGGCGGCTTGGTTAGGAGCGCGGCGGCGGTGCTTGAAGTAGGCGAGAAACCTGACAGCGTGACAGAGACCGGCGTGGACGGTGGCGGTCCCGCCCCAAGGAAGGCAGCGCGGTGCATACAACGAGAGTTCGACGCGCGGCGACGGCGATGGACCGCTGGCCGCGGTGCTACGGCCCGAAGGGGCGACGCAGCGGTAGCGAGCAGGTCGGGGCTACGGCAGGAAGACCTCGAGGCGGCGCAGCGGCGGAACGTGGGTCGGTGCAACCGCAGGGACGGCCTCGGGGCAGCGGCGGAGACCGCATATCGCGGCACTACGACCTAAAGGGGCTATGCAGTGGCGACACGCGGGTCGATGCAGCTGCAAAGAGAACCACGGGCGGTGGCGCTACGGCCCGACGGGGCGACGCATCGGCAGCCTGTTGCTCGATCGGTGGAGGTCGGGGGATGTTAGAGATATATTTGGGTTACTTGTATTTGATAGTCTAGGATTTGTAATTCGTCTCCTACCTTATCTCCAGGAGAAGCTTCGTGTCCTCCAAGTCTTGTGCTCAATATATACTCGCCCTCGAGACTCAATAATACATCCATTTATTCCGCCACAATCCGTCTCCTACCTTATCTCCAGGAGAAGCTTCGTGTCCTCCAAGTTTTATGCTCAATATATACTCGCCCTCGAGACTCAATAATACATCCATTTATTCCGCCACAATCGGTCTCCTACCTTATCTCCAGGAGAAGCTTCGTGTCCTCCAAGTCTTGTGCTCAATATATACTCGCACTCGAGACTCAATAATACATCCATTTATTCTGCCACAATCCGTCTCCTACCTTATCTCCAGGAGAAGCTTCGTGTCCTTCAAGTCTTGTGCTCAATATATACTCGCCCTCGAGACTCAGTAATACATCCATCTATTCCCCCACAATCCGTCTCTATCCCTTCTAACATTACTTTGCCTAGCCCCCGATAAAAAGCACTCCATGGTCAATTACAGAAACCGGTTGTATAGAGGTCGTGTCTATTAACTTCAGACACCTTTTGGTTCATATGATAGGACTATCATAAGAATAGGAAATTTGTAGGAAATGAGATGTCATGTATCTCAAATCCTATGAGTAGGAATAGGAAACGAGATGTCATTTGATTCACATCAAAAAAAATTCATTGAATCTAGGCTCATTCTTATTTTCCTATAAAATGTGGAGGATAGAAACCAATCCTATGTAGGAGTAGGAATCCATTCCTATGAACCAAAGAGCTCTAAAGGAAACAATCCTATAAGAATCATATCCTCTAGAATACCTATGAAATTCCTTCGAAGCAAATTTCCTCATTGTAGAAAAACTATTCTCCTTCCTGAGACCGTGGCCCCCCTAACAGTGCAGGATATACCACAATATATTCTCCTCAAATAGTTACTCCACACAAAAGAAAGTTAGGTTTACACGTCCACATTCCACACACTACTGCTGCACTGCATGCATGCGTAGCTGGGTCGCCAGATATTAAAATCTAGCTTCCTCGAAACAGCGATCGAGAGAGGAATGACAGCTGCTTCCTCGCCTCGGTACTGTTGGCTGAGTTATGGCTATTCCTATACGGGAAGTCGAAACAAAAGGTCTCCCCTCCCCCTCCAGCTTCCGCAGTGCTACTTCTCAGCATATATATGCGGATCGACATTGCAGGTAGTAGTACTCGGCAAGTAGTAGTTCGCTTTGAACGGATCAAAGGAGCTTTGCTGGCGATGGAGGGATCAAGCAACTCCAGCAAGAGGAAAGGAGATGGCGAGCAGGAGGGAAGAAAGAGCGGTGTCAAGCGGCAGGACGTGACCATGGCGATGGATGTATTTGACTGCGCCGTCTGCGGCAAACCCCTGCGGCCTCCCATTTTCCAGGTATTTAAATCCACTTCATTCGCTGGTTTGCTGTGCACATCGTGAATTCACCATCAGATGAACCAACAAATTTCAGTGTTCTAAGGGGAATCCTATCTGCTCGCCTTGCCACGACAAGCTCCCTGAAACGGACCGTGCCACCACCCAGCGCCTCCACTTCATGGAGCGGATTGTCGACAACGCCCTCGTTCCCTGCAAGCATGGATGCAACAGGAAGATCGCCTACTACAGACATGACACACATGAGAGGGAGTGCCCGGTCGCGGGCTGGACCCTAAACTTTCACTCTTCGATGGACACTATCATGCCTCGAAGCTGGAAATCAAACCAGACGAGGTACCAAGGGAGTGCTTGTGTATCGTGCCTACTGATGGAGAAACTGATGAAGTGCTTGAGGTTGGCATCGAGATATGCATGGTGTACTATGACAACGATGAGCTGAAGGAAGAGGAGGACGATGACCAAGAGTGGAACCATGACAACGACGATGATGATTGACACATCATCTCAATGTCTACGGGAAGATGGATGCACAAGGTTTCGGTTGCAGGATGTGTGTTGAGTTATGTACGCAATTAATGATCTTCTACTGTTTACTAAAGTTGCTTCTGCCGTTTGATTAAGTGGTTTATGCTTTACAGTGGCAGTGCAGAGTCCAACTATAAGCAAACTGGACAGACACATTACGTTGCCAAGCTCCCGATGAATTGATGATTGATCTCACTGAAACCACCACAGAACTCAAAATCCCAGATTCTAGTAGTAGTATAAATGACATAATCCACTATTTAGAACTTTTATAACGGTTGTAGTACCAGGACTAGGGGTGAAAACAGTCTACGAAAACTAAAATGGTAGAGCTAGCTGCTAATTGATTGACACGTACGGGTACAACACAATGCAACTTGGCAAACTTCATCGTTTGCCTAGTGCCAGCGAAAAGGGACTCGGTGAAAGGAAGAAACTCAGCAATATCGAATATTCACTGAGTTCCATTGGAGTAGGCTTCTCGGGTGCCTCGCCGGCATTGCATTGAACTGGTGCTGCCTATCGTCTCGTCCGGTCGCGTCGCTTTCACCGGCATCAGTGTCATGGAGTCGTATCTACTTTGTAGCAGCCTGATCGGCATAAATGCGTGGCAACCATTTTGCGCGGAGAGGATTTACATGCAACCAAATGGGGGGGGGGGGGGGGGAGTTCTCTTAGGAATAAAACACTGAAATATACTTTTTTGAAAACTATAATTTTCAAATGTTTAAAATAATCACTTTCGCAAAATGATTTAACTTGTTAAAAAACTAATTTAAATTAACTGATTGAACTTGTTTAAAAAATAATTCACTCATTTCCAAAAATCAGTTTCCAAATAATACTGTCACACACAGAAATATATTGCGTGAAATACGTGGATAGAAACATCTATATTCACAATTGTTTTCTGAAATGAGGAAACTAGTTTCTTGAAATAACAGACATCAGTTTTCTCAAAAGCCTTAAAATCAGTTTCACTAATTTTTTAATAAATGTAACAAGCATCTTCACAAAAATCATATTTCAATTGCAATTATATTTCATAATTACTTATTTTGTCTATCGTTACTAATTATGTTCATAATAAGAAGCACTTTCTTGACAACTAGCGCCATACCCAACTATAGATTCATCAAAATTCGGATATTATCCCAAGCTTACCGGAGGCTGGAGTCTGAGGAAAAGTAAACATATCCATGGACGTAGCATATTTACCTTAAATATTGCTGTTCTGAGGGGCTCAGAGCAGACGGAACAGTCGAGGATCTCCAACCAGATCGTGACATTCCCTCTGGTTGAGCTTCGTCCCTTGTTGGAGCTACTACCATCCTTTGCCGCCAAAACTCAAAGTTAATACCACTTAGGGCCCGTTCGGGGATCCACCAGCTCCTCAAAATACACGGAGCTAGGGAGTACCGTTTCGGCCGCTCTGAATTTTCTAGCGGCAGCTCCGTCCGCTCCGGGAGCGGGGGCGCGGAGCGGAGGGCCTCCGAACAGCCCCTTAGTTTGCTTATTACTAGCAATAAAAACAATTCCGAGATGACTTCTATGGGTGGGGAAACAAAGCTGGAGGGCTCTACTTTTAGAGCCACTCGCAGAAAAGGGTCATATAGTGTTCGTTCTGATTTTTTTAGAACGAAGGCTCGAGAGAGAGCCCGACTTTGAATTAACAAAGCCATCAACCAGTCAAGAGTTACAACGGACATCACCTTACAAAAGGAAAACAGAAAAAGACGGCAGATACATGGTGCTACTAGACAACTTACAAACCTCAACAACACCAAGCACTACAACAAAATGGCCAACAAAGCTTCGCTTGATGTCGATGAAGTCCCCAGCCGCAGAATGAGCACCATAGGTGGAGCGGAAGCACTAACAAGATGAGACCCATCATAGGCAGGGAGCATGCCCTCATCTGCACCAGGAGTGGTGAGCTGCAACAAACTACCCGAAACCATCTCCGAAGGGGACCCCTGCCCCTCGTCCTGGCTCGAAGGACACCGTACCATCGGAAGATGGGGAAGCTCACCCTAGAGCCAGAGAAGATGGCAGCCACGAACAACCTTGAGAGATACGCAGCCCCGCCCCCAGCTGAGACGAGCTCGCCTTGGAAGATCCTCGCCCACACGCATAGAGCCACACACGAAGGGATGAAGCTATCAAGATCGAAGGAGCTGAGGAAGGAAGCGCAGAACGATAAAATCGGACCACGCGACCGTCGATCCCCCTATCCCCAAATCAGAACGATGAGCTGAAGGAAGAGGAGGACGATGACCAAGAGTGGAACCATGACAACGACGATGATGATTGACACATCATCTCAATGTCTACGGGAAGATGGATATACAAGGTTTCGGTTGCAGGATGTGTGTTGAGTTATGTACGCAATTAATGATCTTCTACTGTTTACTAAAGTTGCTTCTGCCGTTTGATTAAGTAGTTTATGCTTTACAGTGGCAGTGCAGAGTCCAACTATAAGCAAACTGGACGGACACATTACGTTGCCAAGCTCCCGATGAATTGATGATTGATCTCACTGAAACCACCACAGAACTCAAAACCCCAGATTCTAGTAGTAGTGTAAATGACATAATCCACTATTTAGAAATTTTATAACGGTTGTAGTACCAGGACTAGAGGTGAAAACAGTCTACGAAAACTAAAAGGGTAGAGCTAGCTGCTAATTGATTGACACGTACGGGTACAACACAATGCAACTTGGCAAACTTCATCGTTTGCCTAGTGCCAGCGAAAAGGGACTCGGTGAAAGGAAGAAACTCAGCAATATCGAATATTCACTGAGTTCCATTGGAGTAGGCTTCTCGGGTGCCTCGCCGGCATTGCATTGAACTGGTGCTGCCTATCGTCTCGTCCGGTCGCGTCGCTTTCACCGACATCAGTGTCATGGAGTCGTATCTACTTTGTAGCAGCCTGATCGGCATAAATGCGTGGCAACCATTTTGCACCGAGAGGATTTACATGCAACCAAATGTGGGGGGGGGGGGGGGGGGGGGGGGGGGAGTTCTCTTAGGAATAAAACACTGAAATATACTTTTTTGAAAACTATAATTTTCAAATGTTTAAAATAATCACTTTCGCAAAATGATTTAACTTGTTAAAAAACTAATTTAAATTAACTGATTGAACTTGTTTAAAAAATAATTCACTCATTTCCAAAAATCAGTTTCCAAATAATACTGTCACACACAGAAATATATTGCGTGAAATACGTGGATAGAAACATCTATATTCACAATTGTTTTCTGAAATGAGGAAACTAGTTTCTTGAAATAACAGACATCAGTTTTCTCAAAAGCCTTAAAATCAGTTTCACTAATTTTTTAATAAATGTAACAAGCATCTTCACAAAAATCATATTTCAATTGCAATTATATTTCATAATTATTTATTTTGTCTATCGTTACTAATTATGTTCATAATAAGAAGCACTTTCTTGACAACTAGCGCCATACCCAACTATAGATTCATCAAAATTCGGATATTATCCCAAGCTTACCGGAGGCTGGAGTCTGAGGAAAAGTAAACATATCCATGGACGTAGCATATTTACCTTAAATATTGCTGTTCTGAGGGGCTCAGAGCAGACGGAACAGTCGAGGATCTCCAACCAGATCGTGACATTCCCTCTGGTTGAGCTTCGTCCCTTGTTGGAGCTACTACCATCCTTTGCCGCCAAAACTCAAAGTTAATACCACTTAGGGCCCGTTCGGGGATCCACCAGCTCCTCAAAATACACGGAGCTAGGGAGTACCGTTTCGGCCGCTCTGAATTTTCTAGCGGCAGCTCCGTCCGCTCCGGGAGCGGGGGCGCGGAGCGGAGGGCCTCCGAACAGCCCCTTAGTTTGCTTATTACTAGCAATAAAAACAATTCCGAGATGACTTCTATGGGTGGGGAAACAAAGCTGGAGGGCTCTACTTTTAGAGCCACTCGCAGAAAAGGGTCATATAGTGTTCGTTCTGATTTTTTTAGAACGAAGGCTCGAGAGAGAGCCCGACTTTGAATTAACAAAGCCATCAACCAGTCAAGAGTTACAACGGACATCACCTTACAAAAGGAAAACAGAAAAAGACGGCAGATACATGGTGCTACTAGACAACTTACAAACCTCAACAACACCAAGCACTACAACAAAATGGACAACAAAGCTTCGCTTGATGTCGATGAAGTCCCCAGCCGCAGAATGAGCACCATAGGTGGAGCGGAAGCACTAACAAGATGAGACCCATCATAGGCAGGGAGCATGCCCTCATCTGCACCAGGAGTGGTGAGCTGCAACAAACTACCCGAAACCATCTCCGAAGGGGACCCCTGCCCCTCGTCCTGGCTCGAAGGACACCGTACCATCGGAAGATGGGGAAGCTCACCCTAGAGCCAGAGAAGATGGCAGCCACGAACAACCTTGAGAGATACGCAGCCCCGCCCCTAGCTGAGACGAGCTCGCCTTGGAAGATCCTCGCCCACACGCATAGAGCCACACACGAAGGGATGAAGCTATCAAGATCGAAGGAGCTGAGGAAGGAAGCGCAGAACGATAAAATCGGACCACGCGACCGTCGATCCCCCTATCCCCAAATCAGAACGATGAGCTGAAGGAAGAGGAGGAGAAGGAGGAGGACGATGAGCAAAAGTGGAACCATGACAACGACGATGATGATTGACACATCATCTCAATGTCTACGGGAAGATGGATATACAAGGTTTCGGTTGCAGGATGTGTGTTGAGTTATGTACGCAATTAATGATCTTCTACTGTTTACTAAAGTTGCTTCTGCCGTTTGATTAAGTAGTTTATGCTTTACAGTGGCAGTGCAGAGTCCAACTATAAGCAAACTGGACGGACACATTACGTTGCCAAGCTCCCGATGAATTGATGATTGATCTCACTGAAACCACCACAGAACTCAAAATCCCAGATTCTAGTAGTAGTGTAAATGACATAATCCACTATTTAGAACTTTTATAACAGTTGTAGTACCAGGACTAGAGGTGAAAACAGTCTACGAAAACTAAAAGGGTAGAGCTAGCTGCTAATTGATTGACACGTACGGGTACAACACAATGCAACTTGGCAAACTTCATCGTTTGCCTAGTGCCAGCGAAAAGGGACTCGGTGAAAGGAAGAAACTCAGCAATATCGAATATTCACTGAGTTCCATTGGAGTAGGCTTCTCGGGTGCCTCGCCGGCATTGCATTGAACTGGTGCTGCCTATCGTCTCGTCCGGTCGCGTCGCTTTCACCGGCATCAGTGTCATGGAGTCGTATCTACTTTGTAGCAGCCTGATCGGCATAAATGCGTGGCAACCATTTTGCACCGAGAGGATTTACATGCAACCAAATGTGGGGGGGGGGGGGGGGGGGAGTTCTCTTAGGAATAAAACACTGAAATATACTTTTTTGAAAACTATAATTTTCAAATGTTTAAAATAATCACTTTCGCAAAATGATTTAACTTGTTAAAAAACTAATTTAAATTAACTGATTGAACTTGTTTAAAAAATAATTCACTCATTTCCAAAAATCAGTTTCCAAATAATACTGTCACACACAGAAATATATTGCGTGAAATACGTGGATAGAAACATCTATATTCACAATTGTTTTCTGAAATGAGGAAACTAGTTTCTTGAAATAACAGACATCAGTTTTCTCAAAAGCCTTAAAATCAGTTTCACTAATTTTTTAATAAATGTAACAAGCATCTTCACAAAAATCATATTTCAATTGCAATTATATTTCATAATTATTTATTTTGTCTATCGTTACTAATTATGTTCATAATAAGAAGCACTTTCTTGACAACTAGCGCCATACCCAACTATAGATTCATCAAAATTCGGATATTATTCCAAGCTTACCGGAGGCTGGAGTCTGAGGAAAAGTAAACATATCCATGGACGTAGCATATTTACCTTAAATATTGCTGTTCTGAGGGGCTCAGAGCAGACGGAACAGTCGAGGATCTCCAACCAGATCGTGACATTCCCTCTGGTTGAGCTTCGTCCCTTGTTGGAGCTACTACCATCCTTTGCCGCCAAAACTCAAAGTTAATACCACTTAGGGCCCGTTCAGGGATCCACCAGCTCCTCAAAATACACGGAGCTGGGGAGTACCGTTTCGGCCGCTCTGAATTTTCTAGCGGCAGCTCCGTCCGCTCCGGGAGCGGGGGCGCGGAGCGGAGGGCCTCCGAACAGCCCCTTAGTTTGCTTATTACTAGCAATAAAAACAATTCCGAGATGACTTCTATGGGTGGGGAAACAAAGCTGGAGGGCTCTACTTTTAGAGCCACTCGCAGAAAAGGGTCATATAGTGTTCGTTCTGATTTTTTTAGAACGAAGGCTCGAGAGAGAGCCCGACTTTGAATTAACAAAGCCATCAACCAGTCAAGAGTTACAACGGACATCACCTTACAAAAGGAAAACAGAAAAAGACGGCAGATACGTGGTGCTACTAGACAACTTACAAACCTCAACAACACCAAGCACTACAACAAAATGGACAACAAAGCTTCGCTTGATGTCGATGAAGTCCCCAGCCGCAGAATGAGCACCATAGGTGGAGCGGAAGCACTAACAAGATGAGACCCATCATAGGCAGGGAGCATGCCCTCATCTGCACCAGGAGTGGTGAGCTGCAACAAACTACCCGAAACCATCTCCGAAGGGGACCCCTGCCCCTCGTCCTGGCTCGAAGGACACCGTACCATCGGAAGATGGGGAAGCTCACCCTAGAGCCAGAGAAGATGGCAGCCACGAACAACCTTGAGAGATACGCAGCCCCGCCCCCAGCTGAGACGAGCTCGCCTTGGAAGATCCTCGCCCACACGCATAGAGCCACACACGAAGGGATGAAGCTATCAAGATCGAAGGAGCTGAGGAAGGAAGCGCAGAACGATAAAATCGGACCACGCGACCGTCGATCCCCCTATCCCCAAATCAGAACGATGAGCTGAGGGAAGAGGAGGAGAAGGAGGAGGACGATGAGCAAAAGTGGAACCATGACAACGACGATGATGATTGACACATCATCTCAATGTCTACGGGAAGATGGATATACAAGGTTTCGGTTGCAGGATGTGTGTTGAGTTATGTACGCCATTAATGATCTTCTACTGTTTACTAAAGTTGCTTCTGCCGTTTGATTAAGTAGTTTATGCTTTACAGTGGCAGTGCAGAGTCCAACTATAAGCAAACTGGACGGACACATTACGTTGCCAAGCTCCCGATGAATTGATGATTGATCTCACTGAAACCACCACAGAACTCAAAATCCCAGATTCTAGTAGTAGTGTAAATGACATAATCCACTATTTAGAACTTTTATAACGGTTGTAGTACCAGGACTAGAGGTGAAAACAGTCTACGAAAACTAAAAGGGTAGAGCTAGCTGCTAATTGATTGACACGTACGGGTACAACACAATGCAACTTGGCAAACTTCATCGTTTGCCTAGTGCCAGCGAAAAGGGACTCGGTGAAAGGAAGAAACTCAGCAATATCGAATATTCACTGAGTTCCATTGGAGTAGGCTTCTCGGGTGCCTCGCCGGCATTGCATTGAACTGGTGCTGCCTATCGTCTCGTCCGGTCGCGTCGCTTTCACCGGCATCAGTGTCATGGAGTCGTATCTACTTTGTAGCAGCCTGATCGGCATAAATGCGTGGCAACCATTTTGCACCGAGAGGATTTACATGCAACCAAATGGGGGGGGGGGGGGGGGGGGAGTTCTCTTAGGAATAAAACACTGAAATATACTTTTTTGAAAACTATAATTTTCAAATGTTTAAAATAATCACTTTCGCAAAATGATTTAACTTGTTAAAAAACTAATTTAAATTAACTGATTGAACTTGTTTAAAAAATAATTCACTCATTTCCAAAAATCAGTTTCCAAATAATACTGTCACACACAGAAATATATTGCGTGAAATACGTGGATAGAAACATCTATATTCACAATTGTTTTCTGAAATGAGGAAACTAGTTTCTTGAAATAACAGACATCAGTTTTCTCAAAAGCCTTAAAATCAGTTTCACTAATTTTTTAATAAATGTAACAAGCATCTTCACAAAAATCATATTTCAATTGCAATTATATTTCATAATTATTTATTTTGTCTATCGTTACTAATTATGTTCATAATAAGAAGCACTTTCTTGACAACTAGCGCCATACCCAACTATAGATTCATCAAAATTCGGATATTATTCCAAGCTTACCGGAGGCTGGAGTCTGAGGAAAAGTAAACATATCCATGGACGTAGCATATTTACCTTAAATATTGCTGTTCTGAGGGGCTCAGAGCAGACGGAACAGTCGAGGATCTCCAACCAGATCGTGACATTCCCTCTGGTTGAGCTTCGTCCCTTGTTGGAGCTACTACCATCCTTTGCCGCCAAAACTCAAAGTTAATACCACTTAGGGCCCGTTCAGGGATCCACCAGCTCCTCAAAATACACGGAGCTGGGGAGTACCGTTTCGGCCGCTCTGAATTTTCTAGCGGCAGCTCCGTCCGCTCCGGGAGCGGGGGCGCGGAGCGGAGGGCCTCCGAACAGCCCCTTAGTTTGCTTATTACTAGCAATAAAAACAATTCCGAGATGACTTCTATGGGTGGGGAAACAAAGCTGGAGGGCTCTACTTTTAGAGCCACTCGCAGAAAAGGGTCATATAGTGTTCGTTCTGATTTTTTTAGAACGAAGGCTCGAGAGAGAGCCCGACTTTGAATTAACAAAGCCATCAACCAGTCAAGAGTTACAACGGACATCACCTTACAAAAGGAAAACAGAAAAAGACGGCAGATACGTGGTGCTACTAGACAACTTACAAACCTCAACAACACCAAGCACTACAACAAAATGGACAACAAAGCTTCGCTTGATGTCGATGAAGTCCCCAGCCGCAGAATGAGCACCATAGGTGGAGCGGAAGCACTAACAAGATGAGACCCATCATAGGCAGGGAGCATGCCCTCATCTGCACCAGGAGTGGTGAGCTGCAACAAACTACCCGAAACCATCTCCGAAGGGGACCCCTGCCCCTCGTCCTGGCTCGAAGGACACCGTACCATCGGAAGATGGGGAAGCTCACCCTAGAGCCAGAGAAGATGGCAGCCACGAACAACCTTGAGAGATACGCAGCCCCGCCCCCAGCTGAGACGAGCTCGCCTTGGAAGATCCTCGCCCACACGCATAGAGCCACACACGAAGGGATGAAGCTATCAAGATCGAAGGAGCTGAGGAAGGAAGCGCAGAACGATAAAATCGGACCACGCGACCGTCGATCCCCCTATCCCCAAATCAGAACGATGAGCTGAGGGAAGAGGAGGAGAAGGAGGAGGACGATGAGCAAAAGTGGAACCATGACAACGACGATGATGATTGACACATCATCTCAATGTCTACGGGAAGATGGATATACAAGGTTTCGGTTGCAGGATGTGTGTTGAGTTATGTACGCCATTAATGATCTTCTACTGTTTACTAAAGTTGCTTCTGCCGTTTGATTAAGTAGTTTATGCTTTACAGTGGCAGTGCAGAGTCCAACTATAAGCAAACTGGACGGACACATTACGTTGCCAAGCTCCCGATGAATTGATGATTGATCTCACTGAAACCACCACAGAACTCAAAATCCCAGATTCTAGTAGTAGTGTAAATGACATAATCCACTATTTAGAACTTTTATAACGGTTGTAGTACCAGGACTAGAGGTGAAAACAGTCTACGAAAACTAAAAGGGTAGAGCTAGCTGCTAATTGATTGACACGTACGGGTACAACACAATGCAACTTGGCAAACTTCATCGTTTGCCTAGTGCCAGCGAAAAGGGACTCGGTGAAAGGAAGAAACTCAGCAATATCGAATATTCACTGAGTTCCATTGGAGTAGGCTTCTCGGGTGCCTCGCCGGCATTGCATTGAACTGGTGCTGCCTATCGTCTCGTCCGGTCGCGTCGCTTTCACCGGCATCAGTGTCATGGAGTCGTATCTACTTTGTAGCAGCCTGATCGGCATAAATGCGTGGCAACCATTTTGCACCGAGAGGATTTACATGCAACCAAATGGGGGGGGGGGGGGGGGGGAGTTCTCTTAGGAATAAAACACTGAAATATACTTTTTTGAAAACTATAATTTTCAAATGTTTAAAATAATCACTTTCGCAAAATGATTTAACTTGTTAAAAAACTAATTTAAATTAACTGATTGAACTTGTTTAAAAAATAATTCACTCATTTCCAAAAATCAGTTTCCAAATAATACTGTCACATACAGAAATATATTGCGTGAAATACGTGGATAGAAACATCTATATTCACAATTGTTTTCTGAAATGAGGAAACTAGTTTCTTGAAATAACAGACATCAGTTTTCTCAAAAGCCTTAAAATCAGTTTCACTAATTTTTTAATAAATGTAACAAGCATCTTCGCAAAAATCATATTTCAATTGCAATTATATTTCATAATTATTTATTTTGTCTATCGTTACTAATTATGTTCATAATAAGAAGCACTTTCTTGACAACTAGCGCCATACCCAACTATAGATTCATCAAAATTCGGATATTATCCCAAGCTTACCGGAGGCTGGAGTCTGAGGAAAAGTAAACATATCCATGGACGTAGCATATTTACCTTAAATATTGCTGTTCTGAGGGGCTCAGAGCAGACGGAACAGTCGAGGATCTCCAACCAGATCGTGACATTCCCTCTGGTTGAGCTTCGTCCCTTGTTGGAGCTACTACCATCCTTTGCCGCCAAAAGTCAAAGTTAATACCACTTAGGGCCCGTTCGGGGATCCACCAGCTCCTCAAAATGCACGGAGCTGGGGAGTACCGTTTCGGCCGCTCTGAATTTTCTAGCGGCAGCTCCGTCCGCTCCGGGAGCGGGGGCGCGGAGCGGAGGGCCTCCGAACAGCCCCTTAGTTTGCTTATTACTAGCAATAAAAACAATTCCGAGATGACTTCTATGGGTGGGGAAACAAAGCTGGAGGGCTCTACTTTTAGAGCCACTCGCAGAAAAGGGTCATATAGTGTTCGTTCTGATTTTTTTTAGAACGAAGGCTCGAGAGAGAGCCCGACTTTAAATTAACAAAGCCATCAACCAGTCAAGAGTTACAACGGACATCACCTTACAAAAGGAAAACAGAAAAAGACGGCAGATACATGGTGCTACTAGACAACTTACAAACCTCAACAACACCAAGCACTACAACAAAATGGACAACAAAGCTTCGCTTGATGTCGATGAAGTCCCCAGCCGCAGAATGAGCACCATAGGTGGAGCGGAAGCACTAACAAGATGAGACCCATCATAGGCAGGGAGCATGCCCTCATCTGCACCAGGAGTGGTGAGCTGCAACAAACTACCCGAAACCATCTCCGAAGGGGACCCCTGCCCCTCGTCCTGGCTCGAAGGACACCGTACCATCGGAAGATGGGGAAGCTCACCCTAGAGCCAGAGAAGATGGCAGCCACGAACAACCTTGAGAGATACGCAGCCCCGCCCCCAGCTGAGACGAGCTCGCCTTGGAAGATCCTCGCCCACACGCATAGAGCCACACACGAAGGGATGAAGCTATCAAGATCGAAGGAGCCGAGGAAGGAAGCGCAGAACGATAAAATCGGACCACGTGACCGTCGATCCCCCTATCCCCAAATCAGAACGCCCTCGCATCTCTCGAACCACCTGAGCGGCACCTCCAGGAAGGTGACGGCGTAGAGCGCCGCTGCCGCCCCATCCAAAAGGCTGAGGTTTTCACCCGGGGCGAGAGGGGGAGAGGGGAACAGAACCTCGACGGAGCCTCCAGGGAGGGGCATGGCAACAGTTGATGTCGTCACCATCGTGGCCGGGCCACACCGGCCAAGGATTTCTCCCGGACTGCCACCACTCCCGCACCCCAAACGCACCAGATCCGGCGATCAGGGACCGCCAAGGACCAGCAGCGCCGGGGTGGAAGGAGCTATGAGAGGGGGAGGGAAAGACCTGCAGATCTGGCGCCGTTCGCCGGAGGAGGCCGCACGCGAAGACCAGCCACCAAACGACCGCCGTCACCACGCCGCCCGCGCGGCCGAGGGGGCGGAGCAGCACCCGCGACCGCTGCTCGCCGGAGAGCCAGCCGCCGCCTCTCCTTCCGAGGCCGCCGCCTCGGCGTCCGTGGCTCTCCGCACGGAGGCGGAGCAGCAGATCCTCGCCGCCACCGTCCTCGTCGGGCGCCCTGGCTTGCCCGGAGACCTACTCTGGTGGCGGCGAGGGGGGGGGGCTAGCAGGGGGCGGCGGCGCGCGCTAGGGATTCGTCGCCGCCCGAGTCGCCCCGAGCGGAGCAACGCGGGGGCTGGGAGGGGATAAGATTCTACCCGTGTTCGTTCTGATACTGATAATGATGATAGTGAAACAAAGGCTTTGATTAGCTACATAGCTGGCTTTGGAGAGAAAAGGTGATGTATGTTTGATAGATGTAGAGGAGCAGAAATTAGCAATGTAGTAATTAATATTACAATATGTAGATGTAAAGGTAAAATTGGATATATTTTCAAATGTCAGGTCTTTTGGGGAATTCCAGGGACCTGGAGACCATGGGAATTGGAAATTTGTTGTATGTTATTTAAGTTTACACGGTTAGTTTTGTAGGTGTGCAAGAGACAAAGAATATTTCTTATACTTATAATTTTATGAATATTTTAAATCAAAATGCTTGTGTTTGGTAGCATTCCTAGCCTAGCATGGCTGTTCTCCATTCATACATGCTCAGTGTAGACATGTTAAGTACATGCATTTGTTGTTGTTTGGTAGCGGTGTATGTGCCGAGATATGCTAAGCTGAGACTCTGTTTGGCAGCTTGCATCTGTTTAGACATGTCGATCGACACTGTAGCAACCGGTATTTTCATATAAGTGAACAAAACATTTCAAAAATGTGATCAAATTTTTGAAACATGGAAAAAATGTTTGAATATTTAAACATTTTTTTAAAATTCTAAAGTTTTTATTAAAAAAATTAAAAATTGACTTTCTGTTTTTTTAAACATCTAAACAAAAATTGAAAATCTGATATTATTTTGAAAATCATTTTTTTCTAAAATCCAAATTTTAAAACAATCTAACAAAATTTAAAATTCTGAACTTTTTTTTTGAAAATCTTTAAAAAAATTGAAATTTTGGAATTTTTTTAAATAATTAACAAAATTTTAAATTTTGGACATTTTTCGAAAGTTTGAAATTTTTTGGTATTCTCAACATTTTCTGAAAATTAAATATATTTTTTACAAATTCAGTACATTTTTTAAACACATTATCGCTCGCTTCGCTCATGCATGCGTGCTGACCAGTGAACGCATGTTGGGGTGTTCTCTCTTCGTGCATGCTAAGAGGCTATTTGAGCTGAGCTCGTGCATGCTGAGGAGGCTTCGTGCAGGCTACCAAACACCGAAAAATGGGTCAGTGAGAGAACTCTTGAGCTCATGCACCCTTCGTTGAGAGAGATGTTGGTGTTTTTTAGGTTACAAGTTTATTTAAATTTGAGCAATATATTGAGGAGTAAATGTTTGCTATAGAGTTAGTTCAGGTGTTATATATAAAAATAATTTACCATTTCTAATGAAAGGCCGAAGCGATTGCGTGTAACAACTCCTCGCTCATGTCGATCCAGGGCGCGAAACGGGCCATCCAGATATTAGCCGTTCACTGCCAGGGATAACCCTACTAGTAGCGCTTGTTTTATAGCTAGCAGTAGCGCTTGTACAAGCTCTACCAGTAAGGCGCTACAACTAATTAGTAGCAGTAGCGCTTGAAAGCAAACGCTACTGCTATACCTAGTTAGCAATAGCGTTTTGTAAGGGAAAGCGCTATTGATAATATTAAGTAGCAGTAGCGTTTTTTTTAAAAGCGCTGCTGTTAAATTTTCCTGTATTTTTAAAAATGTAGCTTATTGTCGTTGTACTTGTATAGGTTTATTTAGAGTATCATCATATGATTTTATGATCATGATTAGTTATTGTGTCTACGGGTTTAGTCAGCCCATTGTTTGGTTGTATCCAATGTTCTCTTGATCTAAAAAAAGAAAATACCCAAACTACCACAAAAAAAGAAAACAGTTGAACATTTATCCGAACACTTCTCCCTTAGCATACAAAGTGCAACCACCAAAGACATCTTATTCTTAAACATAAACTACCTCTAAAAGAACATGTCACTACAGAACTTATAAGGATCATCACACAACCCTTATGTGCATCCTAGTTTCAGTGGTTTTCTGAAGGTACTTTCTGCCAAAACACATTGCGGAGAAAAGGAAACTTCTGAAAAGAAAATTTTGCATCATGCCAAGTCTAGATTATCATGATTGTGCATTTGCAAACATTTATAACTGCGAGTGCAATTTGTACCTAACAAGAAAGATAACCAGCAGAAAAAACTAACAGTGATGTAATGCAAATAGATAAGATTTCAAATGCGGAAATAAGAAATTGCAACACAGCTGAGGCACAACTGCAGATTCACAAAAGTGCCATTTCGTCAAATTTAGTATTAGTAGATACTGACATTTATATACCAATTTTCTTCTAAAAAATACCACATGGTTTTGATGGTTGTACGTACTAACAAAGAAAAAGCAAGCGCTATTAGATATGAAATCTGGAAATCTTTTCAGTTCTAGAGTATTTTTGTAGTGACAGGAAATATTGTGGCCACTTTTCTCATCCCTTTTAATAGCATGTAATGTAACAGAACATATCTGCATAGAAACCATATATATAACAAGCCATTAAGCCTTTTGGGAAGAAGACCTTGTTCATACAGCCACAAAGTTGAACAACAACAGATAAGGTAAAGCCTCACATGAAAATAAACATAGAGGACTAACAGAAGGCATAGCTATCCAGCCTACCAGTAAACCATCATCATTCTCGCCACATTCGCAATTGGTTCCAGTGTGCAGATTTCACCAATTCCACTGGTTCTTTCCTTCCACTGTCCAAATTTCAGCCAAACTTCTCGACCTTCGACACAACAGTGATTCCCAAAATTGACTACGCGCATCCCAAACATGATGCTCCTACTCTTTCATAGAGACAAGGACATTAGCAACACAGTAGTGGCTTTTTCCCGGGTGTTGGAGAAAGCATACATGATCCTTCCATTTACAGTAGCAAGGACAATTGCACAACAAGACGATCCACTAGGGCAGGTTCTTTGAATCCTCAACATGACAGAAACAACCATCTACTTTGAAGCCCCCACTTTTGATCAGATTCAAATCATCACCCTTTCCAGCAGCAGCAGCAGTAGCAACTAGTCCTAGAATCACATTAGTCTGCATTTCTCCTTGTTGTGTTTGCTTGTTGTGCAGTGCTTGGTGGCTGTGATGTGAGTTTACCTGGGCTGGCTGGGGAGACGATCCTGCTAGCTACTCCTGTAGCTCGTCCATGGCCTGGAGCAAGAAGGGCTGGAACCTGGTGATGTTCACCTTGACGTCCTGCTTCATGATGGTGTCGGCGAGCGCCTGCCACCCCTGCTTGTGGAGGGCCTTGGGGTCCTTGAACACCACGTGATCCCTCGAGTACTTGTCCTTGAGGCTCGTCTCCTCCTCGTCGATGTAGTACTCCACGTACCGGAGCTGCATGTCCCGCGCCGGCTGCCCGTAGAAGTTGGTCGCCATCCAGTCCATGTTCCCCCACGGCACGATCTGCAGCACCACCCCGTTGGTCGGCAGGAAGATCTGGTTGGTCAGCCCGGCGCCGTGCACGGCCAGAAGCACGTCGGCGGAGTTCACCAGGGCCGCGAACGCCGGCACGTCGTCGCCGGCCTCGGCCACGGTCACGTTGAACCCGAGCTCCGACGCGGCGGCGGCCACCTCGTCCTGGTTCAGCAGCTTGCGCGTGCCGGTGCGCGAGATGATCAGCATCCGGGGCTGCATTCCGGGCTCCGCCCCGAGCACCGCCGGCTGGTCGCGGCGGAGCCCGTACGCGGCTCGGAGGAAGCGCGTGTAGTCCACCATGGTGTAGTTGCGCGGGTTGCGGGTCGGGTGAGGGGCGATGATGAGGTCGCGGTCGCGGTACAGGCCGAGGTACCCGCGGGAGAAGCAGTGCACGTCGGCGTCGGCGTCGAAGTTGATCACGTCGTAGTTGGAGAGCTTGCGCAGCAACGGCGTGTACTTCTGCACCCACCACGGCTTGTAGTTGGTGATCAGCAGCTGCACCTCGCCTTTCAGGTGCGCCGTCGTGAGGAACAACGGGATCAGCGCGTCCGTGTTGTCGTGGAAGAAGTTGTCCGTGTACCCGGCGACGGAGAACACCACCGCGGGGACGCGATGCTGCTTCGTGCACTGTGGCGCGGCCTCAGGGGAGGCGACAGACTTGACAGTCACCTCCACCACGGCAGGCAGGAGGAAGTCGTCGTTCCGGGCGTAGGGCCGGAGCCGCTTCTCGCCCTTCTCGTCGAAGCCGCCGCCGCCGGACGGGTTGAGGAGGTACATTGTCTTCTGGCTGGGGCTGACACGGATGTCGCCGGACAGCTCGCAGACCGCCGGCCGCGCGTAGGGGAACCCCTCGTCCACACCATTTTCGTCGCAGCTCATCGGACCGGCGCCGACATTGCTGCTGCTGTTGCTCTTCCTTTCTCCATCAGCTGAATCCACCATCAAAAGTCACATTAGAACGCAGCAGATCTAGCACATTCTCATTTTCAATAAAATAAAAGATCTAGCACATTTTCTTTTTCTATAAATAACATCTAGCACATTTTCTTTTTCTATAAAAGACATCTAGCACATTCCTAAAAACAACTAATCCTGAGAAAAGAAGTCGCATTAGAACGCAGCAGATCTAGCAAGCACATTTCTTTATCTACACAGAGATCTAGCACATTTTCTTTTTTTATAAGAAGATCTAGCACATTTCTAAAAACTACTCTACTAATCTGGAAAAAAATTAACTGAAGTGGGCATTATGGTGGGGGCAACCAATTTTTGCCAAGATTGCGGAGTACAGAGCATTGAATGTATAAAAAGATCTAGCACATTTTCTTTTTCTATACAAAGATCTAGCACATTTCTAACAAAACTACTAATCCGGGGAAAAAATTACTAATTGAAGTGGGAATAGTGGTGGGAGCAACCAATTTTTGCCCAGATTGCAGAGCACAGAGCATTAAATCTGCGAAAGAGGTTGCCTGCGTGCCTGCCTAGGAGTGATAATTTTGCTCTGCTTTCCTATAAAAACCATCTAGCACATTTCTAAAAACTACTAATCCAGAAAAAAGTTACATTAGAACGCAGCAGATCTAGCAAGCACATTTCTTTCTCAATAAAATAAAAGATCTAGCACATTTTCTTTTTCTATAAAAAACATCTACTCCCTCCGTCCCATAATAAGATCTTATATTATGGGACGGACGGAGTAGCACATTTCTAAAAACTAATAATTCGGAAATAAGTCGCATTTAGAACACAGCAGATCTAGCAAGCACATTTCTTTCTCTATAAAAGGATCTAGCACATTTTCTTTTTCTATACAAAGATCCAGCACATTTTCTAAAAACTACTAATCCGGGGAAAAATTGAAGTGGGCAATTGTGGTGGGCACAACCAATTTTTGCCCAGGTTGCAGAGTACAGAGCATTGAAGAAGCTCTGAAAGTGGTTGCCTGCCTGCCTGGGAGTGATAATTTTGCTATGCTTTCCTTCCATTTACTAAGGTACTAAGAAAAAGAAGAGCTCAAGAAGAGATTCCCTTACATGGCATTGGTGCCGAGGTGTTCGCCGGCGCCGGCGCCTTCTCGGCGTGCTCCTTCCTCGAGACCGCCTCGGGCACCCCGGGCTCTCGAGAGCCGGCCGTCGCCGGGCCCTTCTCCGTCAGATCGGCGCGATCCACGGCGCTGCCGTTCTTGCCGCCAGCAAATGCGGGTTCTTCGGGCGGGCGCGGGGCGGCCACGGCCCCCGGGGCCGCCGAGGAGGAGGACGGCGGGGCGTTCTGGAGCAGGGCCGAGGTGGTGGCTGGCGGCGGAATCGGCAGCAGAGCAGCAGTAATTGTTAGATCGAATGTGGTACAGTAGCAGTACAGCGGAGTAATTGGTGGATCGGGGCGGAGGGCGCGCACCGAAGACGGGGGAGTAGACGGCGTAGAGCTTGGCGAGGGAGACGTAGGTGAGGAGCGCGAGGCAGCAGCCGGCGAGCAGGCCGGCGCCGAGCTTCCTGGGCTCGATCTTGGCGCCGGAGGCGAGGAAGGCCCTGATGAGCCGCGGCGGCGCCGGCCTCCGCTCCCCCGGGCCGGCGCCCGGCAGTTTGGACGGCCGCGCGTACGCCGTCGTCGACGCCATCCCAGGCGCGCTCGCAGCGTCAGGCACGCAGGGATCTGTCGGCGCTCGAGGGAGGAGGGAGAGAGAGAGCGAGGCTGGCTGGCTGGATGTACTCCGTGGAGAGAGAGAGGTAGAAGAGGAGGAGCAGGGGAGGTAGGTTGGTGGAAGTGGGGATGGCGGGGAGCGCGTGGGGTATGGGAACGGGGAGAGCTCCGGTGACCGACCGTGTGGGTGGGGTGTGGTGATGTGGCGGTGGCCTTTTCCCACTGACATGAGAGCATGACATGAGAGCATGGTTAATAATATAAACAGCTGCTAGCTACTCCCTTCCTTTGAAATTACTTGTCGCAGAAATGGATGTATCTAGATGTATTTTAGTTCTACATACATTCATTTTCAAGACAAGTAATTTCGAACGGAGGGAGTACAAGCCAATGGCATGTACTATAGTAGATTAAGAGAGTGTACTACTTTTTTATTATATGGCTCACCTTTCATTCCCACAAAATGCCTAGGAGCACGTGCTCTTTCCTTTTTTCTTTCCTTCAACTAAATAGAAATACTAGTTTAATCCTTATAGCCGGCTGACTCAGCTCTATTATACTTGCTCTGACACGCGCTGCCGGCGTTTGACTCCTCACGTGGCCCGCACCGACAGGAATTCTCCCGTGCCCCCAACGAGAGAGAAAACAGCAAGCGGGCCGGTGCGGTGCGACAATCAGAGCAGAGCGCGTGCGTGGTCGACGGAGGTGTGGTAGAGCCCTCGATAGGACTCACGCAAAATGTTATACCGACATCCTATTATCCTTTTCTCAATGCTCATTTAACTAAGAGAAAAGCCTGAAATAAACCTCGAATCCGTGCTCTTAGTCTAAATCGATCTCTTCCATTTTGGCAGGGAGTAATCTAATCTAGTATATGATGGAGCACCATGCTGTGGCAGATGAAATAATTGAAGATAGTACACCATACAATCCTGGACAGTAGAGGAGCCGAGCTTCGTTTTCGTGAAGGTGGCGGCGGCCGAAGCCGTTCGCCGCCGCGCCGTCGCCTGGTAATTGTTCGGCCATTTCTACGAACTGGGACGGTGAGGGGAGAGGGAGGAAGGGGAGATAGGGCGCGTCGGCGGTGGAGACTCTGTGCGTGCCACCGGCGCGCGCTGGGGTCGGCTTATATAGACTCTATGCTTTCACTGCGCCGCCCGTGAGAGGCATCAATGGCGGAGGCTGACCGGCGCGGCAGCGCGCGGCAGCTTTGGCATTGATTCGCCGTGGGAAACGAGGCGATGAGGACGATGAAGCGGCGAGAAGCGAGACGAGTCGCTGGCAAGGAGGGCCCGCGCTCTTTCGCGCCAAACACGATTCTCCCGGCACCCCCCAGCGCCCCCCAGCGCGTCAGGTTTGGATTGGGTCCATAGGCGCCAATTTCGACTCGAGCCAGCGAAAATTGAGCCCTTGAAGACGCGACTGGGCCGATTTTTTGACACCAATAACTGAAAAGTTGTCTGGAGGGATTTGTTGGGGACGCAGCTGGAGATGCTCTAACTCTCACCGCTGCTGGCGCTTACCTAGCTGTGTCTCTTGCTCTTCTGAAGCGTTGGGCCCACTCATCGGGCTGCTGGTAGGTTGCGTGCGAGGTAACCCGAGGTCCTTCGTGTCACCGTGACTCACTGCAGATGGTTCACTGCCTCACAGCAGATGGCCCTTATTTAAGATGGGCCTAGGCTGACGCACCTTTTGCCATGGCCTACAGCCGGTCCGGACTACTTGTTTTCCCCCTCTCTATCGTTTTCCTTGTCCAAATCCATCATTACAATATGCTAATTTAGGTTGCCAAAACAAAAGATGAGACAGGGAATTAGCAAAATCATTAATTAAGGAATACTTGTTGCAAAGAACACTCCACTTTTCCAGGTCGCGACAAGTGGCGTACATGCAGCGCGCCACTTGTCGCAACCTGAAAGTTTTCTTTTTTTTCATAGATTCATTTATTCAAAACGTTTTGTCTTTTAAACCGTGCGTCCAAATCTTGAACCGTTTTTATTATTGGATTTCTCGCGTCGAGATCTTCAAAACTAGATCCCATGTTGATAGGTTTTGACGAAACTTTTTCCATGAAAAAACCGGACGAAAAAACCAAAATCAAGAGCGCGGTTTTTTTCCCTTTCCGAAAGAGGCATGCCCGTGCCTCTCGCGAAATCACGTCCGTGCCTCTCCTGGAAGCAAAACCGTGACTCTCGTGGAAGGAAAAAACAAAAAACGTATTTTTTTCCGTTTCTGAGAGGCACGGCCGTGACTCTCGCGAAAGCACACCATGCCTCTCCTGCAAGCAAAACCGTGACTCTCGTGGAAGAAAAAAAAAAGAAAATGTGTTTTTTTTTTCGTTTCTGCGAAAGCACAACCGTGTCTCTCGCGGAAGCAAAACCGTGACTCTCGTGAAAAAAAACAGAAAATACGTATTTTTTCCCTTTCTAAGAAGCACGGCCGTGACTCTCGCGAAAACACAACCGTGCCTCTCGCGGAAGCACAACCGTGCCTCTCGCGGAAGCAAAACCATGACTCTCGCGAAAGCACAACCGTGCCTCTCGCGGAAGCAAAACCGTGACTCTCGCGGAAGCAAAACCGTGACTCTTGCGAAAGCACAACCTTGCCTCTAGCGGAAGCAAAAACGTGACTCTCGCGAAAGAAAAAAAACAGAAAACGCATTTTGTTTTTCCCTTTCCGAGAGGCACGACCGTGACTCTCGCGAAAGCACAACCTATCTTTTGCGGAAGCAAAACTGTGACTCTCGTGAAATAAAAAAAAACAGAAAACACATTTTTTTCGTTTCTGAAAGGCACGGTCGTGACTCTCGCTAAAGCACGACCGTGCCTCTTGCAGGAAAAAACCGTGACTTTCGCGAAACGAAAAAAATGTGTTTTTTCGCGCAAAAAAAAAATTTTATCCCAATTTTTTTTTTGATCGAAAAGGTAAGGAAAACCAAAACGTCGAAAAAACCTGAAAAAAGAGTTTAAAAAGCCGAAAACGCGTGCGGAAAAATTAAAAAAAATTCAGAGGAACCGTCCAGAGCACGACACATGGCAAATGGCTGAGAGCACATCAAATGACGCTGATTGTTGCGAGACTCCCAAAAAAGCGCTCGTTAATTAGTTGCTTCCGGGAATTAGGATCCGGAAGAAATCTGACATGATTGGATCTTGGAGATCCGTATGCTGTAGGTGTGAACTCGACATGGGGCGCCGTGGTTGTGCTAGTCACGGTTTCTTTTTTTTTTTTTTGAGCAGTGCTAGTCACGGTTTCTTTAGAGCATGGCTAATAATATAGCCAATTGCCGGTTGTGTGATGTTGTAATGTTTTTAAAGCTATTATTGATTATCACTCGTATAATAAAGTTTGCTGTATAAGGCTCCATTCGGACTGCAGGTATTGAAAACAGAGGATTGAAAGAATCTACATGAACAACAAATGACTGCAGTTGTGAAGCGAAGGAACAAGAAAACAAAGGAAATCTTAGGAGCGAGGCGTTCGGAGGAGTAGCAGTGTGCTAAAGGAAACGTTGGTCTAATCTAGTACTCCCATCGTTTTAAAATAAATGACTCAACTTTGTACTAACTTTGTATAAAATTAATAAAAACTTGAATCACTTATTTTGGAACGGGAGGAGCAGCAAGTAGTATTTTTAAGAATTTTTTCTTTCTATTTCTCAGCCCATGCACTTGTTGGCTCTTCCTTTGAATCACCTCGGGCTTCAGCAAAAAATTGGCTTTGGGTAGATGTTTGGATTCCTGTGAAATCTGTAGGAATAGAGAAACTTTCCTGCGTTTTACTATTCACAATTCCCTTGCTCCGAACACATCAAGGGTGAAAATTCTGGTAGAAATCTTTCCTTCAAAGTTTTCTTTGAAATTCCTGTGAACTGAATAGGCCCTAAGACTAGTATTTTTTTTCACTTCTCTATTTCTCCTTCATATTTACTAGTAAGATGCCCGTGCGTTGCACGAAACGTCAAGATATATTTGTATGTGTAGTTTATCTTGTGAGAGAAAAGAATGAACGAGAAAAGTCCTTATCTGCAAGTGTGGAGAGAGGTGCGAGTATCCTTTTGCAAAATTGTCATAGTTTGCTTTCTATCCGTCAGATATAGATCGGACGTTCTATATTACACGATGGTACACTGGTGGAAAAAGGGCCTTTGGTCGCGGTTCGCAACTGCCATTAGTCGCGGTTGCGCAACCGCGACCAGACGGGCGCGACTAAAGGCCCCCCCCCTTTAGTCGCGGTTGCTTAAGAACCGCGACTAAAGGCCCGTCCACGTGGGCGGAGGACCTTTAGTCGCGGTTCTTGTGGCTAACCGCGACTAAAGGCCGCCACAGGTTTTTAAAAAAAAATTGAATTTTTTTTTTCAAATTTCTGAATTATTTTAACCTCTAGTCTCTAATCACCACCCCTCATCACTTCTCAATTTATTCTTTTATCACCCCTCATCATTCCAAATCATCTAACTTCCCAACCGGTCACCCATCCCTCTCACTACTCCAGCCCAAGCACGCTTAACTTCCGGGTTCTATTCTCCCACGCTCCAAGTCTGCACTTGTTGTTTTCCTGACAATAATAAGATGTCAATCCTATTAACCTTCAGGAATTTTGCTTGAGCATGAAGTGACACATTTCACTGTTTGAGTTTGAAACTATTGTTTTAAAAAACAATAATTATTTAGTAACACTAATATTTCTTGAATAATTAGTTTGACCATTGTTTGACCACAGTTTGACCACAGTTTGACCAGATTTGACCAAAATTGAAATAATTATTTAGTAACACTAATATTCTAGAATAATTAGTTTGACCATTGTTTGACCATAGTTTGCCCACTGTTTGAATATTTTTCAATTTTTTCCACTCTAGATCTTACAAGCCCCGTAACTTTTTTTCTATTAGGTTTTTGAGGATTTTGAAAATGTTTAACGGGGTTCCCTCGGTTAAATTTGGATGTAACTTTTCGAGTAGATGATTTTTCATATAAAAAACTTTTTCATCCGAGTTAGTATGCAAAAGTTATGCCCATTTTTACAAATTTCAGAGAGATTTTGCAAATAAAGTCAAAATTCACATTTGCAAATTTTCCCAACAACTAGACCACATATCACATGAGAAACTTATTTTCTTTTATTTTTTTGACATTTCCATTATTTTCTTTTATTTTTTTTTAAAACTGAAAAGGCGATCCGGGGGGGGGGGGGGTAGAGTTTGAAAATGGGACCTTTAGTACCGGTTCGTGGCACGAACCGGGACTAAAGGTCTCAACACCTTTAGTCGCGGTTGGCCTGGCCAACCGCGACTAAAGCCCGCGAGCTTTAGTCGCGGTTGGCCTGGCCAACCGCGACTAAAGGCCTTTGGGCACCTTTAGTCGCGGTTGGCCTGGCCAACCGCGACTAAAGCCCGCGAGCGCCCTGGGCCCAGGCATTTGGTCGCGGTTCATCTGCCGAACCGCGACTAAAGACTTCATTAGTCGCGGTTCCTACAGTTTCGCGACTAATGGGGCTGGACGGAAGCCTCTTTTTCTACTAGTGGTAGGCACACCATCATCACCAACTCAGTCTTCTATGAGAGTAGAGATTACTCTCTCCATCCCATATCGTAAGTTTTTTGACATTACACTAGTATAAAAAAAACATCTTACATTATAAAGCAGAGGGAGTATATTTTTTAGAAGCATGTGTAGAGGATGCATGACTCCTGCAAGAGAGCCCACCCCCTATTTTTTCATGTTCCTCTTCTCTACATAGGCAAAAACGACATGTAAACAGCTATAAGTCTTCTGTTATACTTGCTGTTAAGGCTGCCACAATGTGATTGAGGCCAAAATATGCCACGTTATCATGGACGGTAGTGAACTAGTGATGTCTGCAATAGTGCCATCGCTAAATTCGTTGCTAGGTGGATCCAAGCTGACACAAGATAGTATAAAAAGACTTTTCTTTCTCAAATATATCCATGTCTCTTTCCTCACCCATCAATGAACCTCGCATTATTTATTTCGTCGAGATAATTTGGCATCGGAGCAGCTACATGCTTCGGTTTCCTTGAAATTAGCTTTTGGCACCTGGCTCACGATGTGTTAGAAGTAGTTCCATGGCCTAAAAGCAAATTTGGCATACATTGCGGATGCCCTTATAAGACATGCGAGCATAATTGGGGAGGTGGCGCACACCTCGCTCCGTGGGCTGCAAGCCATGTCGGTTTCATTTTTGTATTTAATTTTTTTTAAAAGAAAATATTAAAACAAAAGCATAAGTAATAAAAAAAATTGTGTATATTTCTGAAGTAAATGTGAAACGTACTATACTAATAGAAATATTATCCTGAAAAAAGTCTCAAAAAATACACTGCAAAATAAAATGATATGTTAGAAGAAATATTTATTTCAAATAAAAAATGCTCTCAAATTTGTAAAAACACTATAACCTTCTAAAATTTCACAAAGTATGAACAATGTTTACCATGTTTTTATAAAATGTTTATGAATTATAAAAATGTTCAGAAATTTAAAGAAACGTTCAATAATTTTAAATGTATGTAATTTTCATAGAAAGATCATTAATTTTGCTAGAAAATTCTCATGAGTTTTAAAAAAATCGTATAAAACAAAAAATGACAAAGAAATGGAAGGGATAAGAAAGAATTGAAGAAAAAAACTGGCACCAGCACAGTGGGCCGGCCCACGAGTGACGCGGGGTGGTTAGCTGTGGGCTTATGTCGTAGTGGCCCAGCCCATACCCAGCCCCGCCCTTCTTCCTCACACACCGCACCTCGGTCTCTACCTCTTCCGCCGCCGTCGCCTCCTCTCCCGACTCATCTCTGGCCCTCTCCGGTGCTCTCCTCCGGCTCAGAGCAGAGCCCGCTAGGGCACAGTCGGCAACCCTTCTTGCTTCCCCTCGGAGGAGCAGTCCAGGAGGGGGCGTCGCCGGCGAGAAGTCGGCCTCATCGCCAACGGTGACCTCGGGCTCCTCCCGGCGGGTATTCAAGGTAAATTTCTTCCCTTTGGACCGCCTCTTCTTGAGATTATCTCCAGTTGCATGTAGTCACTGTTCCTCTACTGAATTGATCAAGAAATAAATCAACACAAAGCAGCCTAGATGTTTCTGAACCAACATAGAAAAAATTATAGACATGAACAAATTACAGCAATTAAGGATGATTAGATTTAGCACATCTCTAATGCGTGCTCCGGAGTGTCGCTTGTCCGTTACCAGTCTGGCAGAAACACATGAAACCTTTTTATACACAGAGTATAACTTGTGTGGCTCTTATTACCGGTATATGTTGTGGAACAGGGAAGCAGATTTGTGAGGCTGTTTCATTGTAATATCGAGCGAGTTTTGGTGGCGATGGACGGGGGCACTACTAGCAAGAGACGAGTAGGAGCCCCAGGAGAGGGGGAGAGCAGCGGCAAGAGGCAGAATGCAACCATGGGGATGGACGCCCTCGACTGCCCCGTCTGCTTTCATCCCCTCAGGCCTCCCATATATCAGGTGCATACATGTGCATATATTTTTACCTGTCTCTCAAAGTTCAGATCAAATTAAAAACTAACCATCGGATATAATGCTAGTACTTGCTAAAAAAAATCAGTTTCTTGTGACAGCATGGAACAGAGTAGATATGGTCGCTGAAATTTTGTTTCCGTAGAGAATTTGGGCACTAATATTTTGGTCGAGACCAAAACTGCTAGCAATAATCTACACTGTTTATTAGTCTACAGGTGTTCCCTAGCAGGATATTAACCAGGGGCGCACCCCACACACACAATGCTACTTGCTAAAAACAGTTTATTGAGACAACATGGATCGGAGTAGCTATGGTTGGTGAAGTTTCGTTTTCGTAGAGAATTAATTAGGACACTAACATTTTGATCTGAGACTGAAACTGTGTGCAACTCTGTACACCATTTTCTAGTCCACAGCTATTCCCTAGAAGCATATGGATCAAGGGCGGATCATTTATACCCCTTTACTAGCATTATGTATTTATGTTTGGTCTGGTCCCCTTTGGAGTTGTATGTCGGTCATACTATAAGTTCACAACTTTTAATTTACAGACTCATGAATAGTTGCGTAATTTTGTGTGGTACTGACTTAATCATGTTGCTATTGTAGTAGAGTACTTCAACAGTTCAACTCTGATTTCTGTTAAAAAAAAGTTCTAACACGAGGACCTGGTTAATCCTTCCTGTTTGTTCCACAGTGTTCTGTGGGGCATTTCATATGCTCGTCTTGCCGTCCGAAGCTTGTGCGCAACAAGTGTCACTTGTGCTCTGCCGAAACTACCTTCAAGCGCTGTCTAGGGATAGAACGTCTCATGGAATCAGTCACGGTCGCTTGCTCCAATGCCAATTATGGATGCGCCCAGAAGCTCACTTACTACCAGAAAGAAGAGCATGAGAAGGAATGCCCGAGCGCCCCATGTTTCTGCCCGGCGTCCAGCTGCAGCTTTGCAGGGCCAACAGACGCCCTCCTTGAACATTCCGCCTCCCAGCACAAGTGGCCGTGTACAACCATCAATTACTCCGAAGATGTTGAGCTCTGCCTAGAACCAGGTCTACATTTTCTTCGTACCAAAGACAGGGAAATTTTCCTGCTCAACGTGGCACTAGAGCCATATGGGCATGCCATCTCTGTCGTCTGCATCCAACCTAAAGCTATAAACTCCAAGTTCAAGTGTAGGATGTCCTATGGTTCCTTTTTAACCAACTATTATCAGAGATCAGTTTACAAGATACGAAGCTCATCATTGTCTGATGGGCTACCGAAGGGATACAACTTAATTCTGCCCAAGGATGAGATAGCTGATGATGGAAAGGGTACCTTGCTTACGTTCTCCATTGATGATCCTAATCCTGAAGTAAAGGTGCGTGAGCCCATATGTCTGAAACCAGTACGCAGTGTATGATTGAAGTGGTAAGGTTCAGCGTGGACGTTCGCGGCCTTCACTGTTTGGTTTTCATGACTTGTACTCCCTCCGTTCATAAATATAAGTCTATTTAGAGATTCCAATTGGGACTACATAAGGAGCAAAATGAGTGAATTTACACTCTAAAATATGTCTATATAGATCTGTATGTAGTTCTTATTGAAATCTCTAAAATGACTTATATTTAGGAACGAAGGAAGTATATGCTAAGAGGCTTTATGATCTCAGACTCTGCTTCGTAGTTGTTTCGATGAAGTGCACTCTGTTTTGGTGTTCCAGGTCATGTAAGGAATGTTTTACTGATTTGGGAGGCGCCGGACCAAATGTTTGATGCTATGAAAATTGTGACACCGCCGTGAAATTGTGTCTGAAGTACTAAATGATCATTTGGTTCTGCTGACTGATGCAATCTTTGTTGTTTGCTGCTTTTAAGTCGTATCATGGACCAAAACTGCTCAGGGTTCCAAATGCTCTTTGTAACAAGTGAAATGGGTTACGTTGATCATGTAAATGTACCTAGCCATAGATTTCAAATGCGCTTTGTTGGATACGCTGTCATCTTTTTGGTTGGTGTTGAAAGATAAAACTTGTCAATTTTTTGAACCAAAATTTAGGTTAAGTTCATAGAAACATAAAACATAAACACAATTTGATTGGAATATTTTTTAATAACTTTCTAACAGATTCTTCGCCTGAAATAGCAAAAAGGCTCAAATTAAGAAAAGAAAAAAAAATTAATATCCAAAATGGTGCATGCTTTCTTCAGCATGTACTCCGAGGTCTGGTCAGCAGTCCCCTCTCACTTGAGAAATTGGGATATTTGACGCTGAACATCTGGCTTTGCAACATTGCCACTATTAAGACAGACTAAGCAAAATTACCACCCAGACCCAGCCGGTGAACACCTTGATTAACATGCCATTTGCCCTCTTTTGCCGATTTCCTTGTCCTTTTTTTTCCATTCCATTTACAGACACCGGAAAGGACCAAACTGTTACCTAGTAGTTACCTAGTTATTTGTCAATTTCGACCAAGCCGCACATCCGCTCGACGTCGCTAAGAGCACCACCTGCTGTTGCGGCACGCCCGGCCGCTGCCGCCTCTTCTTTACGCGTTTGAGGAGGAACTGCTGTCGGTAACTACTGGCTGACGCACGGACGCTGTGGTGCTATGCGGTAGCTATTTCTGTACACAGACTCATTTTTGCTCTTTTAGTAGAGAAATATAATTGTGTTGGATTCGTGCCATAGCACCACAAAAGAGCTTTCTACCGGTTCCGCTACCTAGCGCCGAGGAACCAGCCGTCATTCGCCTTTTTGGCGACTTGCATTCAAAGAGCTTCTGTTGGCTCAACCATGCAAACATTGCTCTTCTACCCAAGAAAGATGGGGCTGAGACGAGGAGATTTTGGACTACCACCCTATAAGCCTCACACACACCATTGTGAAAATCATTGCCAAAGTGTGTTCCAATCTGCCCAAAGTGCATTCATAAAGTGAACAACATGGCTTCCAATGCCCAAAGTGCATTCATAAAGTGAACAACATCGCTTCCAATGCCCAAAGTGCATTCATAAAGTGAACAACATCGCTTCCAATGCCCAAAGTGCATTCATAATGTGAACAACATCGCTTCCAATGCCCAAAGTGCATTCATAATGAAGAGAAGTATCCACGTTAACATCATGTACGTCAGAAACTTTCCCTGTTACCTCCACGGAAATAAAAAAGGTAACCTTGCTTTTCATGCTGGACATTTTAAGGCTTTTGATTCAATTAGATGTGACTACAAGCTTTGGACGATGCTCTAGTTCTCCAAGGAAAAAAAGCTCATCGCAACGCAAGGCATCCGGCGGCGCTGTGGGGGAAGGAGCGCGACGCCAACGGCCTTGTTGTCGACCAGGGACAAGATGCGTGCGGCAACAATGGCATGACCCCTCTTGTGTGGGGAGGAGGGGTAGAGGCAAAGAGGAGAGGGGGAATGGTGCTTGCGGGAGATGGAAGACGCGTAAGGGGATAAGGTAAAAGAAGACGTTGGTGGTAGGGTGGGCCTTAAGCCGGTTACCCGGCGTAAATTGTTTACTTATATTTTATCACTCCGTAAGAATGCATTGACACCTTACTGTTTGCTTGCTTGCCACTTTTTGTGCACTTTTCATAATCCGCTGTGATGTTTCTTTTTCTGAAGGATAATCTTTATAAAATGGATCTTCTTTTAGATTATAACACTCTCTGTATAAATAATAATATTATTAATGCTCACAAGGTTGCAGTGGCTGTTGCGTTGATATCCATTATGGTCCCATGCATGGTCAATGAGATTGGGTTTCATGCATGGACCTACTAAATATGTATGTAGAAATCACAATGGTAGATGTTAGGTTAATCGACTCAACTACTATATTGTAAACATGAAAATTCTCGGACCCCGTTGCAACACACAGGTACACACCTATTTAAATTTGAAAAAAAATGCAAAGGCAACTGAATCTTGAACATGCACCATATTCATCATGTCATCTTGAAATCAATCTGAAGTTCTAAATAGCGAAGAACACGGTAAGAGGTAGCTGAAACAAATGACACGCTTGGACAAATCTTATATTACACAATGTTCATCTATCGTCGAATGTATTTATTTTGCTTGTGATCAGGCGCCCTCCACAAATCAAAGCCTCAAGGTTAGGTCGACCGCCTCGCCGGCTCTGTCACTCAGCTGCGGCTCTGCGGCCTCTTCAGGCGCCCCTAGTAGACCCATGAAGTCTATCTCCGTCGGACGGGGACCTCCACGGCAGTATTCCTCCCAGAAGGCAAGGTTGGGTGCAAGCACAAGTAGCCACGGCCCCAAAAGAGTAGAGTCAGGCACGGAGGAGGCTAGTTGGGGCAGGCTTACCGGCATGTTCCGGTGGCGATTGTTGCGGCAGCTCTGCGAGGACATGTGGCCACCAAGGGCTTGGTGTGTGACCCACCTCCTATGGCAAAACGGGCATGTGTAGCCCTCACGCGATGGCCGCGGCGGCTGTTGTTGCCATGGGTTTGGTGCGCCGCTGTTGGAGGCCATCTCCTGCGAGAAGGGATTTGGCATGCGCTTATCTAGCTTGAGTTTATATACGTGTGGCTCACCACGGTGAAAAGCAATGACAATGTGAAATCTGTACGATTGAGAATTCAGGAATAGCTTACACCAATGAGAATGGTAAGTAATTGGTCGAGAGTGAAATGTGTGCGGTTAAAGAAAGAAACAAGCGATGTGCATGCACTCCCAAGATCCAGGCATGCATGGGTCCCACACTGTATACATCAAGACACATATTATGAAAATAAGAATTTAAATAACCAACTATATTAAGAAAGAAACAACAGTCTTGTTGTGCATGTGCACCCAAGGTACGTGACACAAAGTTTTGCTGATGGCTTGATGAGTGCTAGTAGGACGACTCGCTTGTCTTGTGCACGTGCAAATCACGCCTCACCTAATCTAAGCCAATCCTTCTTCATACTGTCAGCAATAGTTCATGGCGACTGTATGAAAGTCATGTGATATAAAATATATAGAGCCAGCCCCGTCGATGGAGGGGGCCAAGGTGGACGACCGCACAGGGCCTCCAAAAATTTAGGGCCTCCAGATTACCAGGTTTAGTATACTGATTATACGTATTAATCCACCTGCTAACCAAGCCCGTACAGAGAGCCCACTCAGAAGCAAAGCCAGCCCATGAGGCCTCCTTGTACATGTATCGATCAGGCATGTTCCGTCATCGGTCGCTAAACCTAAACACAACATGCCACCGGTTCGCTTCTGCCAGTCGCCCAGGACGGCGTGGTCTGACTGGCTGCCTTTCGCCGACCGGCGATCCCAGAACCTCGAAGCCACCTCCAATCCTCCACTACTAGTGTACTAAGTATCACTGTCTCGTCTACTTAATTTCGTCTCTGTCTTCTATTACTAGTATTTGATTAAGTTTGATCTCCCCGATGCTAAGTTAGGAGTAGCAGAGTAGGTCAATATTATTTGTCCATAGGGCTAGATATTGGTATTCCGGCTGGCGCTAAGTTAGGTTGGCAGGGACGGAATTAGGACCAGATTGAGTTTGTCCACGGAATCTTTGTCATGAATTTATTTGTCAATGAAGATAGGTTAGGAATAGTAAGAAATTAAAATTATTCCCGCTCGGGGGTAATAAAATGAGAGTACATTTTATTTATACGAAAATGTTAACGCCCACACACACTGGTAGAAAAAGAGGCTTCCGTCCAGCCCCATTAGTCGCGAAACTGTAGGAACCGCGACTAATGAAGTCTTTAGTCGCTGTTCGGCAGACGAACCGCGACCAAAGGCCTGGGCCCAGGGCGCTCGGTGGCCAGCTGGTGCACGTGAGGGGCTTTAGTCGCGGTTGGCCAGGCCAACCGCGACTAAAGCTCCTCCCCTATATATACCAGTTCAGCACACTCACTTAGCCATTTGGTGCCACTTCTCTTCACAAGCTTCACAAGGGGGTGTAAGTTTGCTTTTGGTTCCTCTTATGCACACAAGGTGTTTGATGAAATGCCCCAAGAGCGTGAAACAAACATGATATGAAGTGTTGGAGCCACACTTGAGGTTCCTCATTTATTTTTTCCTCCTCGATCGCGGTTAGCAACTTGAACCTTTCATGCATGTGTGTCATTGATAAAATATGCATGTGTGTTGTTCATTGTTTAATTTCTATTGTTTATAGCTAGTTAGTTTAACAAATGCATGATGGTTAATTATATATTTTATATTATAATAATGCAGATGAATCGGCAATGGATGTACGGTAACCGACTCTCCTGCGAGTTCACTACGGGTTTGAAAGATTTCCTCGTAGTGGCTAATGCGAACAAGCAGAAGGGTTTTGTTATCTGTCCATGTGTTGACTGTAAGAATCAGAAGGGTTACTCTTCCTCAAGAGAAGTTCACCTGCACCTGCTTCGGCACGGTTTCATGCCAAGCTATAATTGTTGGACCAAGCATGGAGAAAGAGGGGTTATAATGGAAGAAGATGAAGAAGGGGATGATTTCATCGATGAAAGCTATCTTGCTCATTTCGGTGATACTTTCATGGAGGATGCTGAAGGTGAAGGGGAAGGTGAAGGTGAAGAAGAGGCACATGATGAGACCGTTGATGATCTTGGTCGGACCATTGCTGATGCACGGAGACGCTGCAAAACTGAAAAGGAGAGGGAGAATTTGGATCGCATGTTAGAGGATCACAGAAAGTCGTTGTACCCCGGATGCGATGATGGTCTGAAAAAGCTGGGCTGCACACTAGATTTGCTGAAATGGAAGGCACAGGCAGGTGTAGCTGACTCGGCATTTGAAGACTTGCTGAAAATGTTGAAGAATATGTTTCCAAAGAATAACGAGTTGCCCGCCAGTACGTACGAAGCAAAGAAGGTTGTCTGCCCTCTAGGTTTAGAGGTTCTGAAGATACATGCATGCATCAACGACTGCATCCTCTACCGCGGTGAATACGAGAATTTGAATGAATTCCCGGTATGCACTGCATTGCGTTATAAGATCAGAGGCGATGACCCTGGTGACGATGTTGAGGGCGAGAAACCCAGGAAGAGGGTTCCCGCCAAGGTGATGTGGTATGCTCCTATAATACCACGGTTGAAACGTCTGTTCAGGAACAAAGAGCATGCCAAGTTGTTGCGATGGCACAAAGAGGACCGTAAGTCGGACGGGGAGTTGAGACACACCGCAGATGGAACGCAATGGAGAAAGATCGACAGAGAGTTCAAAGATTTTGCAGCTGACGCAAGGAACATAAGATTTGGTCTAAGTACAGATGGCATGAATCCTTTTGGCGAGCAGAGCTCCAGCCATAGCACCTGGCCCGTGACTCTATGCATCTACAACCTTCCTCCTTGGTTGTGCATGAAGCGGAAGTTCATTATGATGCCAGTGCTCATCCAAGGTCCGAAGCAACCCGGCAACGACATCGATGTGTACCTAAGGCCATTAGTTGATGAACTTTTGCAGCTGTGGGGCAGACCTGGTGTCCGTGTGTGGGATGAGCACAAAGAAGAGGAATTTGACCTACGAGCGTTGCTTTTCGTAACCATCAACGATTGGCCTGCTCTTAGTAACCTTTCGGGACTGTCAAATAAGGGATACAATGCATGCACGCACTGCTTACATGAGACTGAAAGTGTACATTTGCCAAATTGTAAGAAGAACGTGTACCTTGGGCATCGTCGATTTCTTCCGAAAATTTATCCAGTAAGAAAGAAAGGCAAGCATTACAGCGGCAAGGCAGATCACCGGCCGAAGCCTGCGGAACGCACTGGTGCTGAGGTATTTGATATGGTCAAGGATTTGAAAGTCATCTTTGGAAAGGGTCCTGGCGGACAATCAGTTCCGAAGGGAGCTGACGGGCACGCAGCCATGTGGAAGAAGAAATCTATATTCTGGGAGCTAGAATATTGGAAAGTCCTAGAAGTCCGCTCTGCAATTGACGTGATGCACGTTACGAAGAATATTTGCGTGAACCTCCTAAGCTTCTTGGACGTGTATGGGAAGACAAATGATACAAAGGAAGCACGGCAGGACCAGCAACGTTTGAAAGACCCTGATGACCGGCATCCGGAATGGTTTCAAGGTCGTGCCAGCTACGCTCTGACCAAAGAAGAGAAGGTCATATTTTTTGAATGCCTGAGCAGTATGAAGGTCCCGTCTGGATTCTCGTCCAATATAAAGGGAATAATAAACATGGCGGAGAAAAAGTTCCAAAACCTGAAGTCTCACGACTGCCACGTGATTATGACGCAATTGCTTCCGATTGCTTTGAGGGGGCTCCTGCCGGAAAATGTTCGAGTAGCCATTGTGAAGCTATGTGCATTCCTCAATGCAATCTCTCAGAAGGTAATCAATCCAGAAGTTCTACCACGGTTACAAAACGATGTGATCCAATGTCTTGTCAGTTTCGAGTTGGTGTTCCCGCCATCCTTCTTCAATATTATGACGCACCTCTTGGTTCACCTAGTCGAAGAGATTTTCATTCTCGGTCCTGTATTTCTACACAATATGTTCCCCTTCGAGAGGTTCATGGGAGTATTAAAGAAATATGTTCGTAACCGTGCTAGGCCAGAAGGAAGCATCGCCAAGGGCTATGGAAATGAGGAGGTAATTGAGTTTTGTGTTGACTTTGTTCCTGACCTTAAGCCGATTGGTCTTCCTCGATCGCGGCACGAGGGGAGACTAAGTGGAAAAGGCACGATCGGAAGGAAATCAACGATATGTATGGACGGCCATTCTCTGACTGAAGCACACCACACTGTACTGACCAATTCCAGCTTGGTGGCTCCGTACTTTGAGAAACACAAGAATATTTTACGCTCGGACAACCCGGGGAAGCCTGAATCCTGGATTAGGAAGGCCCACATGGAGACTTTCGGCAGTTGGTTGAGAAAACATTTAATGAATGACAATGATGTTGTAGATCAGCTGTACATGTTGGCCAAGACACCATCTTCGACTATAACGACTTTCCAAGGGTACGAGATAAATGGGAATACATTTTACATGATCGCCCAAGATAAAAAGAGCACCAACCAAAACAGTGGTGTCCGCTTTGATGCAGCAACCGAGAATGGGCAAAAGGTCATATATTATGGTTACATAGAGGAGATATGAGAACTTGACTATGGACCCTCCTTTAAGGTCCCTTTGTTCCGGTGCAAATGGTTCAAACTAACAGGAGGTGGGGTAAAGGTGGACCAGCAATACGGAATGACAATGGTGGATTTCAACAATCTTGGTTACCTTGACGAACCATTCGTCCTAGCGAAAGATGTCGCTCAGGTTTTCTATGTGAAGGACATGAGTAGCAAACCGAGGAAACAGAAAGATAAGAAAACGATCAGTACATCATGCGATGATCCAAAGCGCCACATTGTTTTTTCAGGGAAAAGAAACATCGTGGGAGTGGAGGACAAGACAGACATGTCAGAAGATTATAATATGTTTGCTGAAATTCCGCCCTTCAAAGTGAACACCGACCCAAGCATTAAGTTAAATGATGAGGATGCTCCATGGATACGGCACAATCGTAAGCAATCAGGGACACAAGGGAAGAAATGATGTGTAATAATTTATTGTACCAAACTTTGTTGAATGGATCATGTGAATTATATTACCTGTGATGTGTTTGGTGTTCATTTTCGAATGATTCGAGATACCACTGATGATACATGAAATTTGGAGTGATTTAGTCATACTCCTGCCTAGGCGTATAATATGCATACTCGTAGTCTTCATAGCCGCCGCCGTTGTACTGGTAGTCGTCGCCTTCTAAGTTGCCGCCGTCGTCATCGCTGTTGTCGTCGCTGTCGTACTCCTGCCTAGGCGTATAAATTTTTGAATTGAATTAGTTTTATTTTTCTGAATTTTTTGATATATTATTTGTATTTTTAACATTTTGAATTGAATTAGTTTTATTTTTCTTAATTTTTTGATATATTATTTGTATTTTTAGAATTTTGAATTGAATTAGTTTTATTTTTCTGAATTTTTTGATATAATATTTGTGTTTTTAACATATTGAATTGAATTAGTTTTATTTTTCTGAATTTTTTGATATATTATTTGTATTTTTAAGATTTTGAAAAAGAAAAAGTATTTTAAAAAATACCTTTAGTCGCGCGACTAAAGGTCGTTGCGCGCGGGAACTCAAAAACCCGCCAAAAAACCCTTTAGTCGCGGTTGGTCTGGCCAACCGCGACTAAAGGTTACCCTTTAGTCGCGGGTCGCCTCCCCAACCGCGACTAAAGGGGGGCTATAAATACAAGGGCCCGAACCGTCGCCTCCATTTCTCGTCTTCTCCGATTCTCTGCCGCGCCGAAGGCCTGCCGCCGTCGCCCTCGCCCTCGACGCCGCTCGCCGTCGCCCTCGCCCTTGACGCCGCCCGCCGTCGCCCGCCGCGCTGTCATCGTCCTCTCGCGCCCCGGCCGCCCCGTCCGCCGTATGTTTGCACACCGCGCCCCGCCCCGGCCCACGCGCGCCGCCCCCTCTCGCCCACGTACGGCGCCGTCGGCCGCTATCACCGGCCTCCCTCGCCCACCGCCTCGCTCGCCCGCCCTCAACGCCGCCGGCCGGCCTCGGTACTGCCGCGCGCGCACGCGCGCGCCTCTCTCAGACACAGAGCGAGATCGTGGAGAGAGAGAGGGGCGCCGCGGGCCACCGGAATTTTTTCTTTTTTTCTTTTTTTTGTTCTTTTTAATTTTAACTAGTTAATTAGTTTGACAAAAACGGTAAAATAACTTAAAACTTGATAATTAACAAAAAAAACCGTAAAATTTGATAATTAACAAAAAAAACGTATATAAAACTTGATAATTAACAACAAAAAAAGTAAAACTTGATAATCAATATATACAACGACCCCGCGCGTCAGCAAGATGATGCCGAACAAACATCGATAAACGACGATCTTCAAATGGAAGTAGCAACCACCTCCGGCGCCGAGGTATATATATACATTGAGCCTCTGGTGATACAAACTAACTGATTTGAATAAATATATGTGTACTAACGCGCGCGACTCTCTTTCTTATTTTAGCCCTCGGCCGGATCGTCGAAACAATCGAGTACGTCGTCAAAGCATGGCGCAACCAAGACGATGAAACAAGGAGAAACATGCACCATCGAGGTTGTCGACAGTGCAACCGGCAGGCCGCTGGAGCCCCGCAAGAACGCCACCAAGTTTGTCAACCAATGCGGAGCCGTTGTTAGAGACAACGTCTCGATCACCGTCCAGGAGTGGAATAAGCCAAAGAAGGCATGAATTGCTGGTTTCACTTTTGTCGATAAGAGAACAAAAAAATATTGCTTCAAGAAGCTTATGGAACATTTCGTTCTACCTCCGGAATACAACAAATTCGATGAGGAGGGTAACAAGATTGAGGAAAACAAGGAGAGGAGGAGGCTAGTCAAACAGTTCGCTCTTCATAAGATGGCCGACGCATTCCGGAAATTCAAGCAAAATCTAGCCCATGACTTTGTCAAGCAGAACAAGACTCCGGATTTCAAAGGACAATATGAGAAACTGAAACATGATTGGCCAGAATTTGTGAAGCAAAAGAAATCGGAGCAGTTCATTCAAATATCGAAAAAAATAAGGAAAATGCGGCTAAGAAGGAGTACAATCATATTATGGGGCCAGGAGGGTATCGCCTTTGGGAGCCTAGGTGGGAGAAGATGGAGAACGAGCTGAGGGCGCGAGGAATCCGTCCAGGTACGGAGGGATGGGACCCAAGGGCCAAAAGCTGGTGGTACGGGCATGGGGGAACGCTGAACCCGGAGACAGGGGAGTGTGTTTACCGGGGCAAAATAATTAAACCCACCCAAGCCCTTATTGACGCAATGAGGGATGCTCAAGAGGGGAAGATCAAGTTCAACAGAGAGAACGACGCGCTGACAAAAGCCCTCGGGAATCCTGAACACGGAGGACGTGTACGAGGCATGGGGCACATTCCGTGGAAAATAGGGTTCCCCCAGAACGATGACCCGTACGGTTACAGAAGCCGGAAGAGAAAGATGGATCGGGAAGCAGATGTTGTGGCGCGGTTGGCATCGGAAATGGATGTGATGAAGAAAACCGTGAGTGTACTAGTAGCCGAAAGAGATGCAGCTCGGGCGCAGCATGAAGATCATCCAGCGGATCTCGGAAGCCAGCAGCGGAGAAGCAGCGTGGCTTCCACGGAGGCCCCACCGGCTGGTGCAGATGCACCGACGATCGAAATTACTGCACCGGAGCCTCTGGTGGTCGAAATTACTGCACCGGAGCCTCCTCGCTACCCCGTGGACGATATAAAGGAGATGAAAGAATGTCATCTGTATTATCCTATCGGGAACATGTCCATGAAGGTAGCCATCGGCAGTGCTTTACCATGTTTACCTGGAGCACTCCACCACAACAACCCCATTCAAGATGGCTATGCTCGTGTCACGGTGGAGGACATAGTCCAAGGGTTTGAGGACCTGGAGATTGACATTGCTACACCTGAAGGGGAGAAAAGACTTGGAGATGTCAAGCGCCATTTCATTCTATGGCAAAAGAAGTTTATCAAGTTTCCAGGAGAGGCGCCAAGGACAACAAGTCCACCCCCCTACGGTGGTGGTGGTGGCGGTGGCGGTGGCGGTGGTGGTGGTGATGGTGGTGGTGGTGGCGGTTCACCTACACCTCCGTCACGTCAGCCGACGCCCCCCAGTCCACAACGTCCGGCGGGTGATCAGACGCCGCCCCCAGTCCTCGTCCGGCGGGTGATCAGACGCCGCCCCCCAATCCACCTCCGGCAAAGAAGCAGAAGCAGTCCTGGATTATTAACCCGGACCCTTATGTACCTAAGACCACAAAGGTACTGGAGCCATCACTGAAGCCTCTCCCCACAAGGCCTTGGGAACGTAGTGCCGAGGAAACTGCCGCGGCCGCGGCTGCTGATCATGAGAAATGGAAGGCGGACTGCAAGAAGAAAAGAGAGCCCGAGCCCAAGCCAGTATTTTCTGATGAGCAAAAGAAGTGGGCTAAGTCATTTTTGAGCACACCGTCCCAAGCCGCGAAGAATCTGCCTGACGACTATGCACGTGAACTTCGTAGGCAGGCACTCATGTTGAAGGAGAAGAAAGAGCGGGCGGAGAACCAGGAGAACAAAGCCTTGGAGGAGGCCGAGAAAACGGAATTAGAAAGTAAAAAAAGCGGGAAACGAGTTGCCCAGCTCGGGGAACAAAGTAAACAATCGATTGCCCCGCTTATAGTGAAAGCCGCCGGTCCGGATGACCCCGATATCATAGCAGCTGCGGCAGCACATGGATTGACTGTAACGAGTGCCAGAGAACAAGCGGCCAACTTAGGTATTACTCTTCGTGAACTGTTAGGCCTTGATGAGGCGCTAGTGAAGGAGGTAGTAATTACATATGTGAAGAATGGGCCTCTCGTCGAGCCTGCGCAGGAAGAGGATCTACCTCCACAAATGAAAGGTCTGCTGAAATGGTACAAGGGTTACATAAAAAATAAAAACGCCAAAGAATATATTTATGCGGAAGTTAGATATGAGCATCACTTCAAACATTACTATGTACAAATTCATCTGAGTGAATTGTTCCAGCTTTTCAATCTGCGCGAGCTCGACAAATCTATCATCAGTTGCTACGTTCTGTAAGTGATTTATTTCTACCCCATCTCGTTCATATTGCCTGCACTATATATATGTCCTAACTATATTGTTGTGTCCGCTATTATACATGCAGAATGAAGATTAAGTAATGCAGAGTAAGGAACATCCATGATGTTGGGTTCATTGACCCACACATCGTTAATGGATATGTGTTGGAGCATCACCCCGCCGACATGGAGGCAGACCTGTGGCAGTTTCTTACAAAGCAGGAACTCAAAAGTGATATTCTATTTCCTTACCATTTTGGGTGAGTGTTTCTGTCTTGAGCACATTCTCTTTTGTTTACTCCATGCATGGTATGTGGCCGGCTAATCGATGAGTTATGCATGACGTACTGTGTATGTATCGTGTCCGCAGGTTTCACTGGATTCTGCTAGTAATTAAAGTTGACACCTCAGAATGTCTCGTCCACGACTCTCTGAATATGGATCCAAAGCTTTGGGGCGGCATGAGAAGAATGCTGCAGAAGTAATTATTTTCATTCATTTGCTCTCTATATCGATCGGCCTATTTCGTTCATTTCCTAATATCAAGTAACTAATAACTCTCTTGTTCATTTAATTTTCTTTGCCTCGTAGGGTTTGGAGACGGTTCGTAGATACAAAGGTCGGTGAATTCAAAAAAGAGCTAGAATTCAAAAGGTCAAAGGCTAAGAATGGTGGGGATATTCAGCCAGCGGGGACCAATCTATGTGGATACTATGTCTGTGAGATTATCCGGAGATACACCTCTGAGCGGGTTCCGAGTGATACCAATGCTCAGAGGAATAACCTCCGGATGATGCTTAGTCCAGAAGCTCGCTTCCGACCACTTCAAGAGGAACTAGCTGGATGGTTCAGGAGGGAAGTCCTCCATCCTAAAGGAGAACACCATTACGAGGACGTAGAACTTTATATGCATTAAATTATGTATGGAAACTTGTTCAAAATTGTATATGGTCATCCGATGATATTGAATATATATTGTATATTCCTCTTGAATTCTTTTTGGTTCTAATTTCAAATTTGTTTGAAATTGTACATTCATATGCATGTATGTAGTACCGTAGAATATGTGAAACTCCTTCAAAATTAAAATAAAGCACAAAAGAAATAAAACAATACAAATTAAACAGAAAACAGGTTTAGGGGGGGGGGGGCTAAAACCCTAAACCTGCGGCGGCCTTTAGTCGCGGTTGGCCAGAAGAACCGCGACTAAAGGTCCTCCGCCCCGACGGCCGCCTGGCGCCCACGTGGACGGGCTTTTAGTCGCGGTTCTTAAGCAACCGCGACTAAAGGGGGGGGGGCTTTAGTCGCGCCTATTTGGTCGCGGTTGCGCAACCGCGACTAATGGCAGTTGCGAACCGCGACCAAAGGCCCTTTTTCCACTAGTGACATGTGGGCGTTAGCCAACTCGTCCACACACCTCCATCACCGTCCAGTAACTTCTGCATGAATCTTGGCACGAATTAGCTGATTTTGTATGCCACGTAGGACAACTCGTGTGTGTGGTGTGTGAGAGAGGTCGCCCACACATCCGTTTTACCACATGGAGGTGCCGGTGTGTGGGCGTTTAGCAGTTCGCCTACACACCAGTTTTTCAGTCACGCACAAGGGCTGGTGTGTGGGTGTTTGCCATCTCGCCCACACACCCGCCTCCTCTCCCACACCCAACCTGCCAGTTGCCATGTGTTTTATAGTGTACATGGTAACTGCCCTAGTATGATTACAAGCAGATGGCAACTCTTTTTTTTTATCCGAACATGTCAGTTGCCATATGTTTTGCATGGTACATGGCAAACTGCCCTAGCGTACACGTAAGCAGATGGCAACTCTTTCTTTTAAATGGCAACTGCCCTAGCGTGCTTGTGAGCACATGACAACTCTCTCTTTTACCCGAACATGTTTTTTGCCATGCCTTTTTTTGTAGCGCTACATGGCAACTGCCTAGTGTTTAGTAGGTGGCAACTCCTAAAGTTTTGAAATCATAGCAACAGCTGTAGTTGTCCAAAAAATGGCAATCTGGAACTTTGACTTGAGATGGCAACTGCAGTTGAGCAAACATGGCAACTGTAATTGTCCGACATGGCAACCGTAGTTCAGCGACATGGCAACTGCACTTAAACGAACATGGACGAGGGTCCGCCCATGGCAACTGCGGGGCGCGCGGTAAAGTGTCACGTGGGACGTGCGGGACCACGAGGTACGAGGCCTGACGTACCGGGCGTGTGGGCGTTATCTATTTCGCCCACACGCACGCGTGGAAGAGGGACCGGGAGGGAGAAAAAGAGGCGTGTGGGCGCTAATTGTTTTGCCCACACACAGACGTGTGGGCTGGTCCTCTTAGGCACCACACAGAATGTGTGAGTAGATTCCTTAATGCCCATACGTGTGGCAGTTATCGGCGTCCTTATTTATATTTGTTCTTCTGTCATATGAAATATTTTGAAATTTTAGCCCTAGTTTGATTTTCGTCCTAGGGCCCCGAATTTCTGAAGACAGCCTTGTGTAGAGCACATCAAGAATTTTCATTGAATACGATACTATAGTTTGGTGGTGATGAAGTCAGTTAACCAGCTATTCTATGCACATTAGATTTACATAAAATGATTTAGACCATCTCAACATGAATGATAGATAGTAGCTATTACTAGAGTACAAGCGACTCTTCTGTTGCTGGTGCCTAGCTCTCCTCTCCATCCCCCGCCATTGGCTGACATCGCCAGAGCAAGGCCTCGTGTAGCGGCGGGCCATCTCGCGACTCCTCATCCCTCGAACATTAGCAAATCTTGCTTTTCGTGCTGGACATTCGTAAGGCTTTTGATTTAGTTATACAAGATTACATCTTCGATCTCCTCCAGAGAAGGGGCATCCTGAGTCGGTTCAAGGCCTGAATCGCCGCTTGTTAGGAACTCGAGAGAGAAATGCAAGGTTAATTGGAAAACTGTCTGCCGCCCCACCCACCTTAGGGGTCTCGGCGGTGTGATCCATCTAAAAAAAATTGCGAGGGCAATGCGGTTACGTTGGCCATGGCTTGAATGGACCTACCCAAGCAAGTTGTAGTTTGGCATGGGCAAATTTTGTGATGCCGTGGACACGAACCTCTTCTACATCTATACCTGATTCACCATCGACAATGGGGACAAGACACCATTATGCGCTGCGTGATGGTAGGATGGGACGAGGCCGATCAAGTTTACTAGAGATTTTCCATGGAACATTTATTCGAGTAACAACTTTGGAACATTCTCTTGCATGTCCAGATTAACAATGAATGTTGAGGATGCTGGTTCTTGGAGCTGCATGTTAAGAGCATCTCTAACAGACCCCGTAAAATTTGGACCCAGAAAACGTGTTTACAGTTCGCTGCAGATCAAATTTGCGGGGCGAATTCGTGCGCTGCAGATCAGACCCCGTATATGAAACTGTAAAATTTGAAGAAAAAAACATTTGCGCGAGAAATTTGCAATGCCATTCATCGTACATAGTTGATCATCATACTACATCATAGATAGTTGTTCATCATACTACTTCATGGTACTACATAGGGGGAGGGGAAGGGGGGGGGTCTGCGGGCCGTACAGCGTACCCGAGCTTAGGCTACCAAAATCGACGGTGCGGCGGCGACAACGCGGCGGAGGAGCCGGAGAAGCTCAGTCCTCGTCGGAGTCGAGGTCGATCCAGACCTTGGCCTGCTCGGCCTTCATGACGCGCATGTCTGTCTCCTTGGATGCGTGCGCCTGTGACGCCCTGCTCGAGGAAGTTCTCCTCGATCTCGAGCTCATAGTGGCGGCACGCGTCGGCCTCCTCCCCCTCTCTCGCCGGGGGCTCCATGATGGCGCGCTCAAGGTGGTCCTCCTGCCCCGGGGGAGGTAATCTTCGAGGCTGATGATGTCTCGACGCGGCGGGTCCGCGTCGGCCTCGAGCTTGACGGCGAGCGGCCCGAGCTCCTCCGGCTCTCTCTTGACCGGAGTGAGCCGCGAGCTCGAGGCGCCCGCGGACGAGCTCCCCGTGGCAGAGAAGCCGGAGGAGGCACGACGGCGGACCGCGAGCTCGCACTCGTACTCGCCGAGCTCGCGGCATTCGAACGCCGGTGGCAGACGGCTCCCATAGTTGAGCCACTTCCGTGGCCACGGTAAACTTTTTACGGGCCGGGCCCGGGATACGGAGTGTTCTGGCAAGAAAAAGGGGCTGAACCCGTATACTCACCGGAATTATACGGGTTCCACCCTTTTACGGTGTCTGCTAGAGATGCTGTAAGTGGTATCTACTCGACCAAGTCGGCAACAAGGTACAGTTCCATGGTGCCACACCGACTTAATCCTTAAAAAGTGAAATAAGTTTATTGAACAAAATGAAATTTGTCCTTACAAATAACTGAAACGGTTTTCTTAAAGACAAATTGTGTTTTTAATTATCAAAATGGACGTGAAATTAGTTTATTTGAATACGTGAAATTAGTTTCCTAAAATGAGTGAAAGTAGATTTTTAATTAATTGAAATACGTTTTTTAAAAGAGTTGAAACCAGTTTTTTTAAATTATCGAGATCAATTTATTGAAAGAGTGAAATTGATTTTTAAAAATGGGTGAAGTTAGTTTATTGAAATCTATTTGTTCGAAAGAACCAAAATCAGTTTATTGAAAAGAGTGAAATCGGTTGAAATTACTGAGATATGTTTTCTGAAAGAATTGAAACAACTTATAGAAATGGATGAAAATTAGTTTTTTGAAATAATTGAAATCAGTTTTGGAAAGATTTGAAATTTGCTTTTAAAAATTACTGAAATATGTAAAAGAAAAAAAAATATTTCCGGTCCGATTCCGGACGGGGAGTCGGAAGGAAAGTGCCGTGGACCGTCTTCGACTCTGCTCCGGTACCGCATGGAACCGGATGACGGGCCTTTATGTACCTTCCCCGGATGATCGTGGAAGGAATTCCTTTCCTGAGGCTCCGATGACGACGACGACGGGATTCCAGCTCCAGCACAGCTTCCGCACCATCATCGATCCATCGCTGTTGCCGCCCAAGAAGAGGCCGACGAATTCCGCAGCGGCGATGACGACGGCTCGCAGCTCCAGCTAGTCGCCGGGTGCGGCCTCCCCACCGCCATCAAGATCCAGGAATCGCTGTTGCCGCCCAAGAAGAGGCCGACCAGCACCACCAGCGCCTCCTCCTCCTCCTCCTCATCTCTTCTGCTGGTTTCTCCTCCAATGAGGAAGAGACGGATGGATTACTACGTCGTCGACGCCGGCGCAAAGATGGCGGCCGCTCTGCAGCAGGCCGGAGCTGGGCCGGCGGGGGCGTGCGGCGCCATGGCCTCGAAGCGCGCCAGGAAGGCCAGCTCCAGATACAGCGCCGACGTGTGGACGCAGTGAGCAGAGTTGGCTGACAGATTACAAGGCTTTCATCGCCGGGAGCATCAGAACCTCTAACTGCAGACAGATACTACTGTATTTGGGAAGGATCTGGACTGGAGCATGTAGCATCGTAAGAGAGTGCGATCAATTCTATAGCCCATTATTAATTGTTTAGCTTCCTTGGCCAGGTATGTGCAACGGTAGTAACCTCTGCAAAAGTACAATTTAACAAGAAACCAGGGGGGAAATTGGAGTTTCAGAATTGTTCAGAAGAAGCCTTTGCTAACCTTGGGTGCTTGGCGTCAAGGATATCTTTCTGGCCGTACTTCCTCCAGCTGAAGCCGTCATCAAGGAGGCGCCCAAGGAACAGTGAATCGTCAACACACTCAATGTTAGCTGTAGGACGACGTGAGCGCATATCAATGGCCTTCCTTAAGGCTGACACTGCAGCCCTTGTACTGGATTTATCGGCACCACATCCCCCAACAATTACAAGGATTTCCTTGGGGACTAACAGGTGCTCGATGACTGTAGGTGCACCGCCATAGAGAAAATTGAGCCTGACCTCAAGCTTTTCGAGACTGGGCATTGCCCCTGCCTCAAAAGTCAGTTGTGATATCCTGATGCAGGACAGCCTGAAATGCTTAAGACTAGGGAATCCCATTCCAGATATGACTACCTTCTCTTCAGATTCAGGAGTTCCTTCAATGTGCAATTTGAGGTGGTTAAGAGATTGCAACTGTGCAAGAATTCCAATATCATCCTCCAACACCTCAACTGTGAGATCAAGGTCAATGAGGTTATGGAGCTCTGCAATCCACTTAGGAACCCTCGGAAACATGCACAACATATGAAGCCTCCGAAGAAGGTAAGGAGAAGCAGACGAACTCAACACATACAAACTGTTGATGTTAGAATCCGTGTGCAAATATCTGAGGTTGCAAAGTTTTTCAAGGGAACATCTCAAAACATCCAAGCGCAATTCATTCATGTTCGTAAAACTGTAACATATTCGAAGATCCCTCAAATTGGTCAGATTTCCAAGGTCTCTGATGTTGTCTATAGAATTCAAGCCCACATCAAACTCTTGCAGCGTACATAAAGATTTCATGTTGCCAATCCCGTTGGGCAAATTTGTCCTACTAGGGATGATCAGGTGCTGCAACCGGCGCAAATGAATAACATCTGACGGAACTTCCAGAGGACATACTCCTAACTCCAAGGTCTCCAATTGCTCTAGTCCCCGAATTTTCCTTGGTAACACTATTTCACCATCTGCTTTGACTTTTAGATACCTCAGTTGGAACAAATGAGATATTCTAGTGAGATCAGGTATCTCCGACCCATGGTTTCCAATTGTAAACTCAAGAGTTAAAACTCGGAGATGCTTGAACTTCAAGAGAGGAGGTGCATATGCAGAGGTACCAAATCTCGCCAGCGCTCTTACTTGTGAGAGCTGGGTGGTTTCCAACATTGCACCATCTATTATACCATCCAGATAGTACTTCACTACTATGATCTGTATCAACTGGTTGAATGATGCCTCTATTAACAAGCTCGTTAAAATAGCACTCTGCAACATCCTCTGGCCATTGCCCATGTGCTTTACTTACAAAACCTTGGGCTACCCATTGCCTGACCAAATCACTTTTCTTGATTATATAGTCCTCTGGATACATACCCAAATAAAGCATGCATGTCTTCAAATAGTGAGGAAGATTTATGTAACTAAGGCTCAGTATTTGCCTCATTCCTTCCAATGTTGGATTCACCTCAAAATTAGGGCCCAGAGAATTCATTATGTGCACCCAATGCTCCTTCAATTTGTTTCGCTCACTAGCCAAAAGGCTAGATATAGTCACAATTGCAAGAGGCAAGCCGCCGCATCTTTTCAAAATTTGAGCTGAAACTTCTTCCAAGTACGGAGGGCAAGCATCTTCTAAACCAAATACTTGTTTAAAAAATAGCTTTCTTGAGTTTTCTTTGCTTAGTGACTTCATCTTATAAACATAGTCACGTTGATGGCAGCAGCAAGCTCTAGCCACAGAATTAATTCTGGTAGTTGCTATTATCATGCTACCGTACATATTTTCTGGAAGAGCACATCTAATAACATTCCATGTAGTTTCATCCCAAATGTCATCAATTACAATCAAGTACCTGCAAAATTATTTCATATAAACTACGATAAGTACCAGGCAATAGTGAACTATAGGCAAAAGTAAAATATAAACGAAAGAATACTCAGTCTCTGCAACTGCATCTGAAAGAGCAAAAACACCAAATGGAACCTTTATTACTTGAACGTTAAAAATGCAACTGTACTTGTCTATGTATTGAACTAATAGTGGTTAAAGTTGAATATTCTGTCCGCATTTGTGAGAATGAGTTGATTTGAGGAACTTTATTTTCAGAATAAATGAAATCAGTTATAGGATTCTATAACTAGTTTCTCTAGTGAACCACAAGCATAGAACATCTACAGAGGGTACATAAATTTCGCTGAAAGAGTACTAGCAAGATAAAAAGAACAGATGCGAGACCAAACAATACAAATTACTTTGGATGACAGTCAATTCTGAACAGGCGTACCTCTTATCTATAAGGAATTCTCTGAGTTCACTGATCAGTTCCTCCTCAGCCCATATTTCCATGTTGGTTCCCTCTGGCACTCCATGGACTTGAGAGAGCATTCTTCTCAAAATCATTCTTATGTTTGGTTTCTGGGACACAGAAACGAAAGCTTGACACTGGTACTGCCACTTTAGCCTGTGGTAAATCTGGTTCGCAAGTGTAGTCTTACCAAGCCCTCCGAATCCAACTATGGAGAGGACCTTTGTCAGTTGCGCAGGACTACCCTCTTCACTCGCCATCAGCCGAATTAATTCATCCCTCGGCCCGTCGATACCCACAAGGCCCGCAGTGTCTGCGTAGAGTGCCAGGAGGCGAAGGTCTATGGTTGTCTTGTTTTGCTTTGAGACAGCATCATCAATCTTGTACCTCATGCGTCGCTCGCTCACCTCCATGACACGGCCCTTGAGGCCTCGGAACTCCTTCGCGACCCTATGCCGAGTGTTCATCGTCGTCAACAAGTTCATGCTCCTCTGAATGAATCCCTTAAATCCATGCGGTTCGCAGTCGGACTCACATTCCACCAGGACTATGAACTCGTCAACACTATCCTCGATGTCATAGGACAAATCACACACCTCCTTCGCCCATAACTTGGCTTGCTTGTCGGGCTCCTCCTCCGCCTCCGACATCCTCTCCAGGAATGCTCGCATACTCTCGAGCTCAGCTTTAAGGAACATGATCTCTCCTTTGGCTCCCTTGAGCAGCTTGTACTTGCCGGCGAGCAGATTGCCAAGCTTCGCAATCACGAAGCCTATGGCGCCCCGCGACACGCTCACCACTGCTGCCTCCATGCACCCAGCAGCAGCACAACCAGGACAGAGTTTCCTTCTTTTTTTCTATCTATAGAGGAAAGAACTTAAATCACATTTTCAATTCTGAAGTTGCTAGCCACACCCAGGACTGATTTCCCCGGTTTTGAAGTTGAGGGACCAAATCTAGACTCCGTCAAGAATTAAGGGATGAAAAATATACTTTTCTCTTTTCTATTCTTTGATGAGGCCCACTAGTGGTAGCTTGCATTGGGGAGAAAAAATTAATATACTTCCTCCATTTTTGTATACAAGTCCACAAATTCGGATTACAGATACCAACATAAAATTTAATGCCTGCTTTACAAGTCAACTTTTTTTCTTGTTTACTAGGATCATTAATACTTCGTATGCATGCAAAGAAAATGAGTGGAGGAAGTAGCCGGCTGTCATTATGACTGCATGTATACAAGTATCAAACAGGTTGTTAGTATGAGAAAATATCATTAATTTTGCCTCGATTACTGTTTGTGGCCTTGTATAGATGCAAAATGTGTATTTCATAATGACCTTGTATATAAAAATAAAGAGAATAGATGTCTCAAACTACTTTTTGTTATGGAGCATCTGTGTTCATATGTCACCATTGTACATGCATTTAGACGAGGTGCTAAGCACATTCAAAAGTTTAGCAGTTAACGTGCTGAATACGTACTTTGCTGCTTAACTTGCTCGTGCTAAACTCTTCATTTAATAATTTGGCAACTAAATTTTTTCATTCATTGGTGGGTTTTTTGGTTAGTTGTTTTTGCCTATGTTCACATGCTTATCATAGGTTCTTCCCAAGGTGACCAAACAAGTTAGATTGTTAGCTTTATTTTCATCTTTTAAAAAGTTTTTTTTCAGGTTTTTTCGACATTTTCATTTTCCACCAGTCTTCCTTAACTCTTGGGTCAAAAAATAAATAAAAACAAATTGCCGAAAAAATGTGTTTTCTTTTTTTTGCGAGAGTCACCGTTTTGCTTTTGTGAGAGTTACGGCCGTGCCTCTCAAAAAGAAAAAAAATGTGTTTTTCATTTTTTTTCTTTCGTGAGAGGCATGGTTATGCTTTCACGAAAGGCACGGTCGTGCCTCTTAAAAACGAAAAAAAAGGTGTTCTCTGTTTGGCACGGCCGTGCCATGCCGGCCCGCGTGCCCAATCTTCAGGTCTAAGCACGGCCCAAGACGTGTCGCGTGCTTGACACGGCCTGATTAGAGCGTGCCGGGCCTGGCCCATCACGTGTCGTGCCAGGCCAGCCCGTTTGGCCAGCTATAGCTTGGGCTGGCTAGACGCAAAAAGTAACAAACAAGGCAAGACCGGACATGGTGACGCCTTGGGCTTGCATGCATAGTTTTTTTTTTACACAGTAGCATTGCAGCTCTTTTTGTTGTACAGAAACATGTACAAAGACAAAAATTCGATACGGCTCGTACTACCCTATGGTATTATTATCTAAGCCTTTGGTTCACCTCGCGATCCATGTGTGCAGCCGTATTGAGTGGTGTATTGTGTTTCAAGTCAGAGCATGGTTAAGAGCAAATATAATAAAGCTGTGTCAGCCGGCTATAAGCAGGGACGGAGCCAGGATTTTAACATAGGGGGGGCGAGCTTTTGCCTCTACTGTAGGGACTGGTAAAAAAATCATGCAGCGAAACTAGCCTAGGCTGATGAACTAAATTTTACTGGGCTATAAAAAAATTGGTGTCAGCTATGAGGTATTCAATTTTAATCAAAAGTTTCCGCAAATCAAATGAGATTGCAATTCCCATGTATGAACTAAATACTTCTGGTACAGAAGATAGACAATGTAAAAAGGCCCCTGATGCTAAAGGCACAAATTAATGTAGTTTTCCAACATAAACCATGGACAGATGGAGCAAGTAAAAAATGAAAAAAGTGACTAACCTAACGATTTCTCTTGCCTCGTCGCCCCTGACGTTCGCCATACGGCCGGCCGGTCGGCCGTGCGGCAGCAAGCTGGATCTCCCTCGCTGCAAATCCAGAGTTACTAGATTGGAAACTGTACATCGATGGATCAGGCGGCAGACGACCAGGCATAACCGCGTGAGGCATCGATGATCGATCTAGCAGCCTGGAAACGATGTGCGTGCGTGCGTGCGTGCGTGAGTCCCTGACGTAGCCCCCTTTGTAATTCCATCGTTGGGCTTTTCTTATTCTTTTGGGCTCGGCCTACAAAATCTACTGCAGTAACTGCACTGCATATGGGCTGGGCTGGCCCGAGGAGCTGTTTCACGCTACGTACACAGATGGACAGGCCGACAGGGGGGGGGCGAAACATCTCAAGCATACGGGTGATTAGCGAAAAAACTCATCGCTATTAAGCGAAAACAACATCGTTGGGGGGGGGGGGGTCTAGCCCCCCCTCGTCCCCCCTGCATCCGTCCCTGGCTATAAGGATTAAACCAGTATATTTCTATTTAGTTGGAGGAAAGAGAAGAGGAGAGAGAAGGTAAGCGGGCTCTTCGTGAAGAGCCAGCTCTAACACGTGCTTCTAGGCACTTTGTGAGAATGAAAGATGGACCACATAATAAAAAAGTAGTACACTCTTTTGATCTACTATTGTACATGTTGACTATAAGATGGTCTGTAGATGACATGACACTGGCTTGTAGCTAGCAGCTGGCTATATTATTAACCATGCTCCTCTGCCGGCTATATATCTACGCCATGTCACTTATAGCCTTCGTAATAGCCTGCTAGTATAGTAGATTGACTGTAAACTAGCTATCAATACTTAATGCGTGCATGTGAAAGGAGGGAAGGAGACGCATGCTGATTGGCGGGAATGAATGAAGCGCTAGCTCACCCGGCTGCATGCGGGTTGGATTTCTTGTTTCCAGCGCTGTAGCCGGCGATAACTGAAGCGCCCGTTTGCTTCTTTTCTCTTTCTTCTCTCTCTTCCAGCTATGATTTCGATGATGTGGAAGTTTTTATAGCCTGCTGACTGGGTACTATTGTATTTGCTCTCATGAATATTGAATAGTAGCGCTGTCGTTCGTCCGTTGCCCATTAATGCGGGGAAAGAATGGCCTAGTATGGTCTCTCCGTCCAGTATTTTTCCTGGACCGACCGGCCGTGCTACTGCTAACGAGTGGTACCGGTGGATCAACTATCAAATCACGTCCCGTCCACACCTCGCACAGGCAACGGCCCTTCCCCATTGGCCTACCCCTCGTATTGTTCCTCTTTTTTTGCCGGTGGTTCTGTTCGTTGGCAGCCATGGCGGCTTTCTTCCTCGTCCACCCTAAGACCTTCTCCCCTCAATCCCGTGGCCTAACCGCGTCCGGAAAGTGCACCCTTTGGAATGAATGGTGGTCTAGTGTTTTGCTGGCACCTAACCAAAAATCATTGTCTCAGAAAAAGAAAAAGAAAATTCCCCTCAAATCTGCTTTGTCTTCAGTTCTTGTGCAAGCACCGATTCGAGATCTTTTTAATATGAGCATCTTTACTGATTTGTAGGTTCTGTCCATCATGGCCTCTGATGTTGGCAAGTCTCCAACTTCGTATAGTTGCTCTCCAATTAGTATTTTCCCATGAAGTATTTCGGTCCCCATGGCAGATCGCATATGACATGCTGTATTGTGGTTTTGCAGCTTAGGGATGTTTCCTCTGTTTGCTACACGAGGGCTACTCTGTGGAAACAAAGATAGAGCAGCGAGCATCCATTTGCAGAAAACAATCCCGGCACAACATAATTTCATAGTCTGTCAGACAGCACCAGGACTTGCGTAACACAGGGCTGAAAGTGCAAAGCCAACGGACAAGCACATCAATTTTGTTTTTCTAACTGTAAGAAACCGATACCAAACCTCATTGTTGCATCGGCAGAATTTTGGTAGCACAAGAAAAAGAGCAAATAGCTGCTAATCACAGCAACGACATGGATTCAATTCAGAATTCGGAGCCAAACCTCATCTTCCTTCGGTTCAGATTTTTTTTGCGGGCATGCCATGGATTCAGTTCATAAATTTTACACATTGCACCAAAAACACCAATGACAGGCAGTCCTAACTCTACCATTTTTTTGGACCACCCTTTAACAGAGCATGGCGGGCACCTAATAAAACGGGAATTTCATCGCAGCAGCAATAGGGGAGAATCTAGCAAGTGACTATTTCAGTTTCCTACCCGTCAAGACCCAGCCTAACCTGAGTACTGTCAGTCAAAACATGGATTCTGCTAAATAAGCCAATACCTTTGCAATCATGCAACATGCGGCAAAAAAGCACGGGATCAGATGAGAAAGAAACACGCCGCCGGCAAGCGCGCACGGCCGACGACAGACCAAACTCCGGAGCAGTCACGCGTGCGCGTGCAGTCATACAGGGAAAATCATGGTCCACTTACTACTCCGCTTCATCCCTGACGCCGTTCCCAAACAGGTGGGCCAGCTCCACCCTGACGCGCATTGTACATACTACTCCATCCTTTCCGGTTTATAGGGCTTATCTCAAATTTTAGTTTTTCCACTTTATAAGGGTCAATTTGGTTGTTTCCCATCACATGTTCAGACTTCAAGATGCATTAAATTATTGCATGCAAGTATTAAGAGAAAACTGACCAATGCATGCACTTTATGCATGCATGCATTGCCATTAATGCATTCATAAACATAACTTTTTGAGGAAAACAAGAGCATTAATTGGATGCTTTTGCAAACTACAAAAAATATTCCATCACTCATCATCTATCTTGGTTGGTGAGATTTTTGAATTGAGCCTTATAAACTGCCCTTGTATACCGCATTTTCCATGGCTCGCATGCATTTCATTCCATGCGCTTTCCACCTGCCAATCAAGCCCAGCGAACGGTCCAGATAATGATACTATATGCAAGTATGAGCCATATTTGTGCTCTCGCATTTCTTTGGTACATGGAGCAACAAATATATAGCAATCATGTAGTATTTTGAAAGATCTCAAATTTTCTCAGCTAAAACAAGTTATACTTTAGCAAAAAACTAGTTAGTATCTCATGTGTCATACAACAAAAGCTCCATTTGCATATACGTTTGCAAATCAATATGGGTCACACATCTAAAATCACGAACATGAGTACTTCACCAACTAAGAGCAATGGTTGTAGCTAGTTCATGCCTAAACCAATCCATGTTAGGACCACTTTCTGCCGTTGTTGAAGCATCCGATGCATTTTAATGAATATCATTGGTGAGCTCGCAATTGACATGGGGTCGCCATTGCTATGGTGTCGCTGCTCTAGGCTGGTGGCGGGACGAGCGCCGCTGAGCAGGGGATCCGACGGGAAAGAGGCAGGGATGGCTGGATCTATACGCGGAGGAGGGGATCCGGCCGGCGACGGGGAGCAGCGGGTGTGGCGGCGCGACTGGCAGCGGCGATGAGGGTTCGAGGTGGGAGACGGGTGAATGAGGGAGCAAAGGAGCGAGAACGATTGGAGAGGGAGGGCTGGCTGGGTTCTGTACGTGAGCCGTGGGAGAAGGGTTTGCGCCAATCGTCCTGGGCGGTCATAAAATGTTGTAAATACATTGGACCTCCAGATTCTCCTAATTCGCGAAGCTGGGTTTTCCTCGCTCCGCAAAAATGCAGTACGGCCCAGAACAGCTTCGTGATTTCAGCTTCATGGAGCTAATGCGTTCGGCTTCATTTTTTACATGGAGTTTGGGAAGCTGAGAGTGGGAGAGGTTTAGAACAGGCCTTATGTCCATGCTCACCATCGTAGTTTTATTAATGAGGTTCAGAACATGCTTTATGTCCCATGCAAGCTTCAATTCTGATTGTTTGATTCAAATTGAATTTAGACAACACGTGATAGATCATTGCAAAAATGTAGACGGGACATGCGAAGTTTTATTAATGAGGTTCGCCATCATGGTTAATCTCAGGGCATGATTACGAGTGCACCTCCCCATGTACCAATAACATAATTCAAGTCGATGATAAGTTGTTCGCATGCAGAGATGCTATTGACCCTATGGTTGGCTCATCAAAGATCATTCCCTTGCATGCCTAGTCGATGATAAGTTTATCGTTTATGGAGCTGCTTATGACAAAAACAAAGATGAATTGCTCGTGGAATTGGCAGCCTTATGTTCTCATATGACTGTACCTTGCATGATGGGTGGAGATTTTAATATCCTTAAAACAGTGAGGAGAAAAATAAGAAAATGACCCACTCTTAATATGTCAACAAATTTAAGGCTATGATTAATTCTATGAATCTTAGAGATATCCTTTTGAGTGAGGGCAAGTACACATGTACAAATGACCAATCTCATCCAACTATTGAGAAGTTAGACAGAGTGCTTATGAATAGTCACTGGGAAGATCTTTTTTCCTTTAATTAATGTTCATAAGCTGGCCAGAGACATTTCTGACCAAAATCATTCTTTCTTTCTTCTGATGTTAATAAACCCGGGGCCCCTAAAAGAGAGTTTTTGTTTTGAACTTAGTTGGATCAAACATGATGAGTTTATCCCTCTTGCTCAAGCCATTCGGGAAAACCTCGTTAAAATAAAGGATCACATTGATATTCTCAATATCAAGCTTAGGAGATTCAAGAAGTATTTTAAAGGCTGGGGATCTAATGCCTTTAGTCATGCCAAAAAAGGAAAAATGTGGTTAGAAAAGAGTTAAAGGATATCAAGGAAAATGGAGGAAGAGGGCTGTCGGAGTAAATGACCACGGGTAGCCTAGCCGGCTCCCCCTGGCTCTTCAGAAAAATTATAGGCCGATCGAGCCTTCAAGCATCCAAAACGTGGGGCTGCCTTCCCCCAGCTGGCTACCTCTCAGGCCGGCTGCACGAAGGCGGCCCAGCCCTAAAATCCTCGTGAAGAAAACCACGAGAGGGCCGGCTCGAAGAAGCCGGCCACGAGAAGGCTGACTCCAAGAAGCCGGCCCCCCTAGCAGGCGGCCGAGATCGTGCCCTAAGAGTCTGCACCCACATAACGGCGATGAGACGGGGCGTGGCTACAGTGAAGCCTGCCACCCCCGAATCCCGGAACGCGCATGGCCACAGTGCGTCGTACGGGGCGGCCATCACCCGTCCGACGCGGCACTGTTGCCATGTTGACCATGATGTCACCCACGGCGAGCTGTCAGTACGACCCGTGGGTGGCGGGCCCCCTCAGTCAGGGAGACGCCTAAATGCGGCCAGGCCTCTCCCAGTCGGCCCGAGGTATGGCCGACTCCCAATAGCCGGCTAGTTCACTCCCTTGAAGGAGGCGCCTCATTAAGGAGATAAGACGAGGTAAGGCTACAGCGATAAGCCGCCCAGCGGCAGCACTGTAGCCATGCTTACCACGACAAAGCCCTCGTCACCAAAGGCGAGGCAACAGTAACCAGCCTCCGACAAGATCCCCGAGCGGTGGGACCGGCCTGTCGACCAGAAGGCCATCAGCTGGCGGGGTCCACCAGTCGGCGGGCCCCATCGGTCAGCGGAGAAGCCGGCGAGCATAGACACAGATGGCTAGGGCCCATGCCCAGCCGGATTACCATTGTACCCTTGGGGGTAGGCCTATATAAACCCCCAGGGCACCCATGCAGGGGGATCCCTTTTCAGTAGTTCTAGACACCACATCGAGAGGAGAGGCAGGCTAGCCTTGCCCTTCTTCATCCTTTCACCGAACAACTCAAGGAGCCTCTTGTAGCTACTTGTTGATCTAGTGACCATGCGGAGACCCCGCAGAGCAGTAGTAGGGGTGTTATCTCCACGGAGAGCCCTGAAGCTGGGTAAGATCCGCCGGCGTGCATGTCTTCGCCTTATCCCGTTTCCAAGCACCAGCGATGTTTTATTGGCTCCCACAATGATAAGCCACCCATTGGCATATGTCGCACCAACCACCCGACATTTGGCGCCCACCGTGGGGCCAGGTGCACGGTCGTCCGGAGACTTGTTCTGGACGGGAACCCTCTTCCTTCCCAGCGAGCGTAGCCAACCCGGCTCGCCCAATGGCGCTTGCCCCGACGCGCTGCAAGGCGTCGCCGATGCCTGCGCGGCGAGCTGCCTCGCCGATCTTCTTGGCGAGGCTCGCATCTCTGACGAGCCCGCATCCGACGCGGGCACAGGCTGCCTCGAGAGCCACCTCGACCAACTCCACGTCTCCGGTGAGCTTGCCGCAGACTTGGAGTCGGTTGGCTCCACCGACCCGATGCTTGTCGACTCTGACACGGCGTCGCTTGACGCCTTCTCCACCAACTTAGTAATCATCAACGACCCTCTTCCTCGAGCCGACAGCAGCGGCAGCGCCATCATCGAGGTACTGGTCATCAGCCACGGTGCCGCCTCTGGCGAAAACGCCCACGACGCCCTGCAGGCGGCGCTGCATGACTTGTCCGCCCCCATCCCGGCCGACGCCGACGCCAAGACACTGGAGGCGCGCCGCCTCGCCCTCGTTGCGGAGGGCCAGAAGCTAGCTTCCATGAGACGCCTCACCGAGGCTCACCAGCGCGAAGTCGACCGCGCCGCCTTCGGCACGCCGCCTCCCGACGGGCCGAGCCGCATCGGCATCATCAAGAAACGCGGTGCAGCTATCGCCAACGTGCTGGGAGCAGACCGCCCAGTCTATGCCACGCCTCTCGAGAACCTACGCGCAGCCCAGGCGGCCGTAGACGAGCTGGACGGACTAGGGGCCGACGAGCTCCCCTACATGACCAGACGCATCCAACAGCTTATCGATGCGGCCACAGAGCGGCATGAAGCCGGTGTCCGTGCCGAAAGCCCCCCCCCCCACGCCGAGAGCACGGTGCGACGTCCCGAACACCGACTGTGGGCAACACCCGCGCAAGGAAAGAAAAGGAGCCGGCTGCCAGCCGCAGTAGGACTCGAATCTCCATCGAAGAAGGCCACCCTCGAGCTGTGGAGTGACGGGGCGACCTGTAACACGCCGGATGTGATTTACCTATTATGTAATCCAACTCTTGCCGTTTTCGGCGCTAAGTTATTTTATTTTTGCGGGTTCGGGTTTTCGTCTCCTTGTGTTGTTGTCTTTGTCATGCATCTCATATCATGTCATCATGTGCATTGCATTTGCATACGTGTTCGTCTCATGCATCTGAGCATTTTCCCCATTGTCCGTTTTGCATTCCGGCGTTCCGTTCTCCTCCGTGGTCATTTCTACCTTTCTTTTGTGTGTGGGGATTAAACATTTCCGGATTGGACCGAGACTTGCCAAGCGGCCTTGGTTTACTATCGGTAGACCGCCTGTCAAGTTTCGTACCTTTTGGACTTCGTTTGATGCTCCAACGGTTAACCGAGGGACCGAAAAGGCCTTGTGATTGTTGCAGCCCAACACCCCTCCTTTTTGGCCCAAAACCCACCAAAACAATCTCCATCTTCTAGAGCGTTCGATCACGATCGCGTGGCCGAAAACCTCACCTCATTTGGACTCTCCTAACCCTTCCTATGCCTATTTATAGATCCCTTCCCCGAAATCCGTATCAAACCCTACCCTAACTCCCCTTCGCGCCGCCGGACATGTCCGTCCGTGCCGGACACGTCCACCGGCCACCTCACTCCGCCCAATAGCATCGCGACACGTCACCGCCGCCACTTTCAGCCACTCAGCGCGCGCCACGTCGCCAGCGCCGCGCCCTCCTCTCTCCTCGGCCGCCGCGGCCCGAGGGAGCCCAGATCGGGCCTGCTCCGGGCCAGATCGGGCCGCCGCCGCCCTAGCACCTCCCGTCGGTCGTGGGCATCTCCGCCGCTGTGCGCCTGGGCCGTCGCCCCGCCGCCACCGACGCTCGCCGGCGCCGACGTCGCCGCCCGGCGCCGCAAGCCTCGCCACCCGCCGCCACCTCGCCGGCGCCGGAGGCCGCGCCGCATCGCCGTGGTCGCCATCGCCGGCTCCGGCCTCCTCCTCCCTCCTCGACGTCCGCGCCGCCCCGGCAAGTCCGACTCCGAGCTCCAGCGTCGTCCTCGCCCCCGGTGAACAGTTTTTCCGACGATCCTCGTAATCCGCGCCCGACTGGATCTAGATCTGGGAATAGATCGGGTTGCCTCTTTGCCCGAAACCCTAACTATTCTTGCCATTTTCATCATGTCGTAACTTTGCATCCGTAGCTCCGTTTTGGGCATATAGCATATCAAAATGTTCATCTCAGAGAGTAGATCATTTCATCCCATTGCATAATTTTCATTTGAGCTCATCTTGATGCCCGAAATGCTGTTGGAAAAGTGCTACATGAGATAATTGTCAGATCTGTTTCATCATTTAGGCTTTTGTCATTTTTTCCATGATTAATGTGTGCATTATATGTCCATGAGCTCTACATACGTTTTGATATATGTTTTATCATCTTTCCAGAGGTGCTATTCATGTATTTTTGTGATGTGTGTGGTGACTAGCACAAGCTTGCAAAGTAGCGTACTTGGTAATGCTGATTTCAGGGACTTGGAATTTCTCTAAGTTCTTGTCCTGTTTTTGTCATCATGCCATATGTTCATGTTGTTTCCTAGTGATCCGTGCCTCTTTAGAGGATGATCAGTAAGGATGTTTTGTTAATATTGTGGTGCTCTATTCATCCATGTCTTTGTTTGCATTTATGGAGCACCCTAGCTTGAGTGAATCGAGCTCTACTTTTGCTATGTCGTGAATCTGTGTAGATTGTCTACTTGTTAGCGATTTTGCCGAGGATGTTATAGTTGATCCGTACATGCTATGTTATTGTTCTTGCCATGTCTAGCTAATATAATGTGTATTCTTGATGGGTGTATGCTTAGATTGTCATGACTTGCTCTGTAGTGAGTGCATCGAGCTCGTAAACATGCCTACATGAGATCTGTTTTTGCATGCTCCAGTTTTTCTCTAAGTCTGTAACCTGATTATGCTTTTGCCATGTTCACATGCTTGCAATTGTATTATCTGATCCTTTTTGGCTCAAGGTCACTAAGGGACTTTTGTTAAGCTCTTTGATTAGCTCCATGCCATGCTTTACTTTGCCATGTTAAGTTCCTGTAGCATATAGTTTTCATGCTCCAAAGTGTGCTACCTGATCTGAAATTCTAGGCTAGTGTTAATTTCACTAAGTCTGAAACCTGCGTATCATTTGCACTTTTGCCATGCTTGTTTGAACCTGTTAATGGATGAATTGGCCGTAGCTCAGTGTTCATCTTTTGTCAAGCATCATCAGTGGATCCCTGCCATGTATTTTGTTGTCATGTTTGGGTGCTGTAGCATAATTATCTTGATGCATTTAGATGGTCACTTGCTGTTAATCGCAGACCGATGCCATATTTGTTTTGCTTGCCATTTCCAAACCGTGCATCCGATTCCGGTGATCTTTATATCATTTTCAAGCGATTTCATCTCACCTTTCCAGTGGCACACTTGGATTTCCAAGTTGAGGCCAGGTTCAATCATTCTTTGTCAAATCTTGCATATGCATCCCGCATAGAATACCATGGTTGCATCATGTTGTTTGAGTTGTGCACGTGGTTGATTGCATTCCTTTTGCTTGTTTGTCTTGTTTGGGTAGAGTCGGGAGATGAGTTCGCTAACAAGGAGCCCGTTGAGTTTGCTTTCGAGGATCCAGGCAACTCTGACAACTTTGCAGGCAAGATGATCATACCCTCGAAATCACTTCTATCTTTGCTTGCTAGATGCTCGCTCTTTTGCTATGCCTATGCTACGATACCTACCACTTGCTTATCATGCCTCCTATATTGTTAAGCCAAGCCTCTAACCCACCATGTCCTAGCAAACCGTTGATTGGCTATGTTTCCGCTTTGCTCAGCCCCTCTTATAGCGTTGCTAGTTGCAGGTGAAGATTGGAGATTGTTCCTTGTTGGAACATTGTTTTATTGTTGGGATATCACTATATTATCTTGTTATCTTAATACATCTATATACTTGGTAAAGGGTGGAAGGATCGGCCTTTTGCCTAGTGTTTTGTTCCACTCTTGCCGCCCTAGTTTCCGTCATATCGGTGTTATGTAATAATGGGAACCCCTTGACAACTCGCCTTGAATAAAACTCTTCCAGCAATGCCCAACATTGGTTTTACCATTTTCCACCTAGCCTTTTCTTTCCCTTGGGTCGGCCAGCCCGAGGGTCATCTTTATTTTAACCCCCCGGGCCAGTGCTTCTCTAAGTATTGGTCCGACCTGAGCGATGTCCGGCGCCCCTTGGGCAACCAGGGTCAATGCCAACCCGACGTCTTGCTCATCCGGTGTGCCCTGAGAACGAGATATGTGCAGCCCCTATCGGGATTTGTCGGCACATTCGGGTGGTGTTGCTTGTTTTGTTTTAACTTGTCGAAGTTGTCTTGTAGAACCGGGATACCGATCCTGATCGGAATGTCTCGGGAGAAGGTATATCCTTCGTTGACCGTGAGGGCTTGTCATGGGCTAAGTTGGGACTCCCCTGTAGGGATTTGAACTTTCGAAAGCCGTGCCCGCAGTTATGGGCAGATGGGAATTTGTTAATGTCCGGTTGTAGATAACTTGAACCTTAACTTAAATAAAATGAATCAACCGTGTGAGTTACCGTGATGGTCTCTTCTCGGCGGAGTCCGGGAAGTGAACACGGTGTTGGAGTAATGTTTGACGTAGGTTGCTTAGGATCACTTCTTGATCATAGTTCTTTGATCGTGCTTTGCCTTCTCTTCTCGCTCTCTTTTGCGAACAGGTTAGCCACCATATAAGCTAGTCGCTTGCTGCAGCTCCACATATTTTACCTTGTCTTACCTATAAGCTTAAATAGTCTTGATCGCGAGGGTGCGAGATTGCTGAGTCCCCGTGACTCACAGATTACTTCCAAACCAGATGCAGGGACCGATGATGCCGTTCCAGATGATGCGCTTGAGCTCAAGTGGGAGTTTGACGAAGACTCACGCCATTACTATGTGTCTTTCCCTGATGATCAGTAGTGGTGCCCAGTTGGGGCGATCGGGACCATGTCGCTTGTTGGGGTTGATCTTCTATTTTGGTGCCGTAGTCAGACCATGAGTGTATTGGATGATGTATGTTACTTATGTACTTTGTGTGATGTGGCGAGTGTAAGCCAACTATGTTCTTTCCCTTTTATTATCTTTTTACATGGGATGTTGTGAAGATTACCTTACTTGCGACATTGCTTTCAATGCGGTTATGCCTCTAAGTCGTGCCTCGACACGTGGGAGATATAGCCGCATCGAGGGCGTTACACGACCCGCCTCCTCCTCCGCCTTGTGGGGAGAGATATCCCACCCCGCCGCCTGTCACGCATCCGACTCTCAGCGGCCAACTGGGCCACCGTGAAGGAGTCGGCGAGAATGACGCCCGCCACCGGATCAACCGACTCGCGCGATCCCTGGCCCCGGAAGAAGAAGATGATGTCGGCCCGCCCTGCTTTGGCCCCCGCATCCGCGACGAGCCCTTCCCCAAAGGGTTCTCCCTCCCAAGAGACACGCCCAAGTACAACGGCTCCATGAAGCTGGAAGACTGGTTGATCGACTACTCCATTGCGGTTAGCATCGCGAACGGCAACAGGCGTGTTGCTGTGAAGTATGTCCCCCTCATGCTCCAGGGCACGGCGCACACCTGGCTCAACAGTCTCAAGCCTTACAGCGTCAACAGCTGGCTGGACTTCACAGAAGCCTTCATCCGCAACTTCACCAACACCTACAAGCGGGCTCCCAAGCCCCGACAGCTCTCCTTGTGTGTACAAGGGCCCAATGAATCAACTCACGGCTACCTCACGCGTTGGGCCGAGCTCCGCAATTCCTGCGAAGTGGTGCACGAGGTTCAAGCTATAGAGTACTTCACCGCCGGGTGCCGAGAAGGCACCCTCCTCAAGCACCAACTCCTCCGCGACGAGCCGACTACCCTCGACGAGCTGCTGGTCATAGCTGATAAATACGCCACGGCCGATTCCTCAATGAAGACCGAGCTCCGAGTAGACGCCTCCGGGAAGGTGCTCGCTCCGAGTCCCAAGACGCCGGCAGGAGGCTCCAGCCGACGCCCGTACCATAAAGACCACAAGCGCAAGGCTCCCATGCCGCCTTCCACCAGTCGGCAGGTGGCCACAGTCGAAGACGAACAACCCGAAGGGCGGCCCACGCCCAAGAAGCAGAAAGGCAGCAGGCCGGCTTGGCAGCCGACTTTCTCCTACGAGTAAGCACTTGATGCCCCCCTGCAAGTTCCACAGCGGCGCGAAGCCTTCAAACCACACGACCCGGAAATGCCACTGGCTCACGCGGATCTCCAAGGGCGAGGGGATAGCGCCGCCTCCGCCTGCTGGTCAGCCGCCTCCGGCCCCTCCGCCGCCGGCCGCTCGGCCAGCAGTCGGGGATGTTCAAGACGAGTTCCCCGACGAGCATGCCGCCTACGTCGTCTTTACAAGCCAACCAGAAGATCGGCATAGCCAGCGCCGAAAACACCAAGAAGTTAACGCAGTTGCCTCCAACAACCCCGAGTTCATGCACTGGTCAGAAAGGCCTATCAGCTGGAGCCGGACTGATCACCCAGAGGTGATGCCGTCTCCCAGCTCTTACGCATTGGTTTTGGATGCCACCCTCGCAACAGAAAGGCGAGCTTCCCGTTTCTCCCACGTGCGGATAGATGGCGGGAGCAGCATCAACATACTGTACCGTGACACCATGGAGAAGCTGGGCATCAAGACAAAGCAGCTCATGCCTAGTCGGACTGTGTTCCATGGCATCGTACCCGGCCTGTCCTGCTCCCCAATCGGCAAGATCAAGATAGACATCCTCTTCGGGGACAAGGATCATTTCTGCCGAGAGGCAGTGTGGTTTGAGGTAGTGGATCTAGAGAGCCCTTACCACGCGTTGCTTGGCTGACCTGCTCTGGCCAAATTCATGGCTGTACCCCACTATGCCTACTTCAAGATGAAGATACCGAGTTCCAAGGGCATCATCACCATAGCCGGAGACTACAAGAAATCCTCTGAGTGTGCGGCAGCTAGTAGCCGGCTGGCCGAGTCCCTCGTGATTGCTGAAGAGAAGAAGATACTAGATCGAGTCGTGGCCATGGCCGGCAAGCACCCGGCCCTGTCCCCCAACCCCAAGGAGTGTGATGCCTGATCACACACAAGTATAGGGGATCTATTGTACTCCTTTCGATAAGTAAGAGTGTCGAACCCAACGAGGAGCAGAAGGAAATGATAAGCGGTTTTCAGCAAGGTATTCTTTGCAAGTACTGAAATAAGTGGTAACAGATAGTTTTGTGATAGGATAAATTATAACGAGCAACAAGTAACAAAAGTAAATAAAGTTCAGCAAGGTGGCCCAATCCTTTTGTAGCAAAGGGCAAGCCGGAACAAACTCTTATAATAGGAAAAGCGCTCCCGAGGACACATGGGAATATCGTCAAGCTAGTTTTCATCATGTTCATATGATTCGCGTTCGATACTTTGATAATTTGATATGTGGGTGGACCGGTGCTTGGGTGCTGTTCTTACTTGAACAAGCATCCCACTTATGATTAACCTCTATTGCAAGCATCCGCAACTACAACAAAAGTATTAAGGTAAACCTAACCATAGCATGAAACATATGGATCCAAATCAGCCCCTTACGAAGCAACGCATAAACTAGGGTTTAAGCTTCTGTCACTCTAGCAACCCATCATCTACTTATTACTTCCCAATGCCTTCCTCTAGGCCCAAATAATGGTGAAGTGTTATGTAGTCGACGTTCACATAACACCACTAGAGGCTAGACAACATACATCTTATCAAAATATCAAACGAATACCAAATTCACATGACTACTCATAGCAAGACTTCTCCCTTGTCCTCAGGAACGAACGTAATTACTCACAAAGCATATTCATGTTCATAATCAGAGGGGTAATAATATGCATATAGGATCTGAACATATGATCTTCCACCAAATAAACCAACTAGCATCAACTACAAGGAGTAATCAACACTACTAGCAACCTACTAGCACCAATCCCGGACTTTGAGACAAGAATTGGATACAAGAGATGAACTAGGGTTTGGAGATGAGATGGTGCTGGTGAAGATGTTGATGGAGATTGCCCTCTCCCGATGAGAGGAGCGTTGGTGATGACGATGGTGATGATTTCCCCCTCCGGGAGGGAAGTTTCCCTGGCAGAACAGCTCTGCCGGAGCTCTAGATTGGATCCGCCAAGGTTCCGCCTCGTGGCGGCGGAGTCTCGTCCCGAAAAGTTCCTTCTTATTTTTTTCTCATCGAAAGACCTCATATAGGAGAAGATGGGCTTCGGAGAGCCACCAGGGGGCCCACGAGGTAGGGGGGCGCGCCCTAGGGGGGGGGCGCCCCCACCCTCGTGAGAAGGGTGTGGTCCCCCTGGCCTTCATCTTTGGCGTGGATTTTTCTTTATTTCTTTTAAGACGTTCCGTGGAGTTTCAGGACTTTTGGAGTTGCGCAGAATAGGTCTCTAATATTTACTCCTTTTTCCAGACCAGAATTCCAGCTGCCGGCATTCTCCCTTCTTGTGTAAACCTTGTAAAATAAGAGAGAATAGCCATAAGTATTGTGACATAAAGTGAAATAACAGTCCATAATGCGATAAATATCGATATAAAAGCATGATGCAAAATGGACGTATCAACTCCCCCAAGCTTAGACCTCGCTTGTCCTCAAGCGAAAAGCCGATAACAATAAATATGTCCTCATGTTTAGAGGTAGAGGCGTCGATAAAAATAAAATACGGACATGAAGGCATCATGATTATTCTCATAACAGCAACATATATAGATTTTGTCATATGATTACTTATGTTCAAGTGATGATCTATTCACAATGCAAAAGTATAAATCATAAACCTTATTGGGCTCCGACAAACTATAATCTCAGTCATTGAAGCAATTGCAATTTATCATAACATCGGAAAGAGTCTATGTCAGAGCTAAAAAGCAAGTCCACATACTCAACTATCATTTAGTCCTCCATAATTGCTAACACTCACGCGATACTTGTGGTTACGGAGTTTTAATCGGACACAGAGAAAGATAGGGGCTTATAGTTTTGCCCCACAACCTTTTACCTCAAGGGTAATGTCAACAATAATGGTTCATGCTCCCCTACATCCAATTATATATATATATATATATATATATATATATATATATCATGTTCTTTCCAACATGCTGAGCTTGCCAAAGGATAAAATGAAAAAGAAAAGGTGAAGATCACCATGACTCTTGCATAAGGTAGAAGATAATAATAAAGGATAGGCCCTTCGCAGAGGGAAGCAGAGGTTGCCATGCGCTTTTATGGTTGGATATATAAAATCTCAATGCGAAAGAACGTCACTTTATATTGCCCCTTGTGATATGAACCTTTATTATGCAGTCCGTCGCTTTTATTACTTCCACATCACAAGATCGTATAAAGCTTATTTCTCCCACACCAATCAATCATACATATTTAGAGCAATTTTTATTGCTTTGCACCGATGACAACTTACTTGAAGGATCTTACTCAATCCATAGGTAGATATGGTGGACTCTCATGGCAAAACTGGTTTAAGGGTATTTGGAAGCACAAGTAGTATTTCTACTTGGTGCTGAGAATTTGGCTAGCATGAGGGGGAAAGGCAAGCTCAACAAGTTAGAGGATCCATGACAACATACTTTATCTCAGATATAAGAAAGACATAACTCATTACGTTGTCTTCCTTGTCCAACATCAACTCTTTAGCATGTCATATTTTAATGAGTGCTCCCAATCATAAAAGATGTCAATGATAATATATCTATATGTGAAAACCTCTCTTTCCTTATTACTTCCTATTAATTGCAACAATGACCAAAGCTATGTCTGCCAACTCCCAACAACTTTTAATCATCATACTCTTTCTATGTGAAGTCATTACTCTCAATAAGATCAATATGAACTTTTTGTTTCTTTTTATTCTTTTTCTCTTTTCTTTTATTCACCCAAGATCATGGCAAAATAATCAAGCCCTTGACTCAACACTAATCTTTATTATATATAGCTCACGGACTCGATTACATAGAGAGATCATAAAGCAAAACTCAAAACTAGATCATGCCATAAACTTTATTCTACTAGATCAAGATACTACTAATAGGATCGAACTAAGAAAAATGGTAAAGATAGGAGTTGTGATTGTGATACGATACCGGGGCACCTCCCCCAAGCTTGGCAGTTGCCAAGGGGGGTGCCCATACCTATGTGATTATATCTCCTTGGTTGGTGAAGAAGGTGGAGGTGACGGATAATCGCACATCGAGCGTAAGAGGTCCTCCAGCTTGCGAATAATGCCCTTGAGTGCGACAATATGCTCCTTCAACAAAATATTTTCTTGTGTGAGATACTTGTTTTGAACACGAGCTAACTCAATCATCTTGAAAGCTTCGATCTCAGTTGGGGTAAGAAGGTTATGATCAATTTGAAGGGTGTCTTCTGCTGCTGGAGCTTGATCCTCCGTGGCCTTCTTGATCCTTTCATCCTTGTTGACCTTCATGGGTTCTTCCTTCTTCAGATCTATCTTCATTAGCCAAGCATCGTTGTCGCCATTGTTGGAGGAGGGAGACGACATGATGCCTAGCCTGGAAAACCCTGACAGAAAACAGCTCGAAACGAAAACAGAGGAGGTTTGCGTGATACGGGAGTCAAAACCTTCGGGAGAATATATAATGAATTTTTACCGAGCAAAATACGTAACGTGCAAGAAAACAGAGTCCGGAAAGCACACGAGGTGCTCACGAGGTAGGGGAGCGCGCCCACCACCCTTGTGGGGCCCTCTTGTCCTTCCCGGACTGCTACTTATTTTTCTATTTTTCTAAATATTCCAAAACAGAGAAATATTGCCTTAAAAATTGTTTTGGAGTCGGTTTACTTACCGTACCACATACCTATTCCTTTTCCGAGTATGAAACGTTCCGGAAAGTGTCTCTTATGTATTCCTCTGGGGTTATGGTTTCAATAATATTGGTTTCAACATTTATGGGATTACCTGAGATATAATGTTTGATTCTTTGACCATTTACCACCTTCGGATTTGTGCCCTCGAAGTTGTTGATTTTTATGGCACCGGAACGATAGACCTCTTCGATAACATAGGGGCCTTCCCATTTAGAGAGAAGTTTTCCTGCAAAAAATCTTAAACGAGAGTTGTATAGCAATACATAATCACCTACATTAAACTCACGCTTTTGTATCCTTTTGTCATGCCATCTTTTAAGTTTTTCTTTAAACAACTTGGAATTTTCATAAGCTTGGGTTCTCCATTCATCAAGTGAGCTAATATCAAATAACCTCTTCTCACCGGCAAGTTTAAAATCATAGTTAAGCTCTTTAATAGCCCAATATGCCTTATGTTCTAGTTCGAGAGGTAAGTGACATGCTTTTCCATAAACCATTTTATACGGAGACATACCCATAGGATTTTTGTATGCAGTTCTATAAGCCCATAATGCATCATCAAGTTTCTTGGACCAATTCTTTCTAGACCTATTAACAGTCTTTTGCAAAATTAATTTGAGCTCTCTATTGCTCAACTCTACTTGACCACTAGACTGGGGGTGATAAGGAGATGCAATTCTATGATTAACATCATATTTAGCAAGCATTTTACGGAAAGCACCATGAATAAAGTGTGAACCACCATCAGTCATTAAATATCTAGGGACTCCAAACCTCGGGAAAATAACTTCCTTAAGCATTTTAATAGAAGTGTTATGATCAGCACTACTAGTTGGAATAGCTTCTACCCACTTAGTAACGTAATCAACAACAACTAGAATATGTGTGTATCCATTAGAGGCAGGAAAAGGTCCCATATAATCAAAGCCCCAAACATAAAATGGTTCAATAACAAGTGAATAATTCATAGGCATTTCTTGACGTCTACTAATATTACCAATTCTTTGACATTCATCACAAGACAAGACAAACTTACGGGCATCCTTGAAGAGAGTAGGCCAATAAAAACCAGATTGCAATACCTTATGTGCAGTTCTATCTCCAGCGTGGTGTCCTCCATAAGACTCGGAATGACACTTGCGTAGGATCTGTTCCTGTTCATGCTCAGGTACACAACGTCTAATAACACCATCTACTCCTTCTTTATAAAGATGTGGGTCATCCCAAAAGTAATGTCTCAAATCATAGAAGAACTTTTTCTTTTGTTGGTATGTGAAGCTAGGTGGTATAAACTTAGCAACAATATAATTAGCATAATCAGCATACCATGGAGTACTACGAGAAGTACTTATAACATTTAATTGTTCATCAGGAAAGTTATCATTAATAGGTAGTGGGTCATCAAGAATATTTTCTAACCTAGACAGGTTGTCTGCAACGGGGTTCTCAGCTCCCTTTCTATCAACAATATGCAAATCAAATTCTTGTAGCAAGAGAACCCATCTAATAAGTCTAGGTTTAGCATCTTTCTTTTCCATAAGATATTTAATAGCAGCATGATCAGTTTGAATAGTTACTTTAGAATCAACAATATAAGATCTGAACTTATCACAAGCAAATACAACTGCTAAAAGCTCTTTTTCAGTAGTAGCATAATTTCTTTGAGCATTGTCTAGAGTCTTACTAGCATAATGAATAACATTTAATTTCTTATCAACTCTTTGCCCTAGAACAGCACCTACAGCATAATCACTAGCATCACACATAATTTCAAAGGGTAAGTTCCAATCAGGTGGCTGAACAACAGGTGCAGAGACTAATGCTTTCTTAAGTATTTCAAATGCTTCTACACAATCATCATCAAAGACAAATGGTATATCTTTTTGCAATAAATTAGTCAGAGGCCGAGAAATTTTTGAGAAGTCCTTAATGAACCTCCTATAAAATCCAGCGTGACCAAGGAAACTTCTTATACCTTTGATGTCCTTGGGACATGGCATCTTTTCAATAGCATCAACCTTGGCTTTATCAACTTCAATACCTCTTTCAGAAACTTTGTGCCCCAAGACAATACCTTCATTAACCATAAAGTGGCACTTTTCCCAATTCAAGACAAGATTAGTTTCTTCACATCTCTGCAAAACTCGATCAAGATTGCTCAAGCAATCATCAAAAGAGGAACCATAGACGGAAAAGTCGTCCATGAAAACCTCACAAATCTTTTCACAAAAGTCAGAGAATATAGCCATCATGCATCTTTGAAAGGTAGCAGGTGCATTACATAAACCAAAAGGCATACGTCTATAAGCAAAAGTACCAAAAGGGCATGTAAAAGTAGTCTTTGATTGATCTCTAGCCGACACAGGTATTTGAGAGAAACCAGAATAACCATCTAGAAAGCAATAGTGTGTATGTTTGCATAATCTTTCTAGCATTTGATCAATAAAAGGTAAGGGGTAATGATCTTTCTTAGTAGCTTTATTTAATTTGCGGAAATCAATTACCATCCTATAACCTGTGATAATTCTTTGTGGAATCAATTCATCTTTATCATTAGGAACAACAGTAATACCTCCCTTCTTAGGGACACAATGGACAGGACTTACCCACTCACTATCAGCAACGGGATAGATTATACCTGCCTCCAGAAGCTTTAGTATTTCTTTTCTTACCACTTCTTTCATTTTAGGATTCAGACGTCGTTGAGGATCACGAACTGGTTTGGCATCTGCTTCCAAATTTATTTTATGTTGACATAGAGTGGGACTAATGCCCTTAAGATCATCAAGAGTATATCCAATAGCAGCACGGTGCTTCTTCAGAGTTTTCAATAATCTTTCTTCTTCATGCTCTGAAAGGTTAGCACTAATAATAACAGGATATATCTTCTTTTCATCAAGATAAGCATATTTAAGATTATCAGGCAAAGGTTTGAGCTCAAACACGGGATCACCCTTGGGTGGAGGAGGATCCCCTAAAATTTCAACAGGCAAGTTGTGATGCAGAATAGGTTCCTGTTTAAAGAATACTTCATCTATTTCCCTTCTTTCATTCATGAACATATCATTTTCATGGTCTAGCAAATAGTGTTCTAAAGGATCACTAGGAGGTACGGCAATAGAAGCAAGACCAATAATTTCATCCTTACTAGGTAATTCTTCCTCATGATGTTGTTTACTAAATTTAGAGAAATTAAACTCATGAACCATATCATCCAAGCCAACAGTAACAACATTCTTAGTGCAATCTATGGTAGCATTGACAGTATTTAAGAAGGGTCTACCAAATATAATGGGACAAAAGCTATCTTGCGGAGAAGTAAGAACAAGAAAATCAGCAGGATATTTAGTTTTCCCACACAAGACTTCAACATCTCTAACAATTCCAATTGGTGCAATAGTATCTCTATTAGCAAGTTTAATAGTAACATCAATATCTTCTAACTCAACAGGTGCAATTTCATTCTTAATTTCTTTGTATAAGTCATGAGGTATAACACTAGCACTTGCACCCATATCACATAAGCCATGATAACAATGATCTCCTATTTTAACAGAAATAACAGGCACGCCTACCACAGGTCTATGTTTATCTTATCACAAGGTTTAGCAATTCTAGCAGTTTCACCTTCGAACTGAATAACATGCCCATCAATATTATCAGACAAGAGATCTTTAACAATAGCAATATTAGGTTCTACTTTAACTTGCTCAGGAGGTGTATAAGTTCTAATATTGCTTTTACGAACAACAGTTGAAGCTTTAGCATGATCCTTTATTCTAGCAGGGAAAGGTGGTTTCTCAATATAAGAAGTAGGAATAATAGGATCATTATAAGTGACAGTCTTTTCTTCAACTTTAATAGGTGCAACTACTTTTACTTCTATGGGAGGATGATATTTAAACCACTTCTCCTTAGGGAGATCAACATAACTAGCAAAAGATTCACAGAAAGAAGCTACTATCTCAGAGTCAAGTCCATATTTAGTGCTAAACTTACGGAAAATATCGGTATCCATAAAAGATTTAACACAATCAAACTTAGGTGTCATACCTAACTCTTTACCTTCGTCGAGGTCCCAATCTTCAGAGTTGCGTTTAATTCTATCCAATAAATTCCATCCGAATTCAATAGTCTTCATCATAAAAGAGCCAGCACAAGAAGTATCGAGCATGGTGCAATTGTTTTCAGAAAGCCGAGCATAAAAACTTTGCATAATTATTTCTCTTGAGAGCTCATGATTGGGGCATGAATATAACATTGATTTAAGACTCCCCAAGCTTGAGCGATGCTTTCTCCTTCATGAGGCCAGAAATTATATATATAATTGCGATCATGATGAACAAGATGCATAGGATAATACTTTTGATGAAATTCCAGCTTCAATCTTTTATAGTCCCACGATCTCATATCATCACATATCCTATACCATATCAATGCATCTCCATTCAAAGATAAAGGGAAGACCTTCTTCTTAGGAACATCATCGGGTATACCCGCAAGCTTAAATAATCCACAAACTTCATCCACATATATTAAGTGCTCATCAGGATGCTTTGTTCCATCTCCTGTAAAAGGATTATCTAGCAGTTTTTCTATCATACCCGAAGGATACTCATAAGGAATTTCATTTTCAATAGGTTCAGTAGGTTGACGAGCAACTCTTTACTCTACTGGTCGGGGTGAAGATACCCTGAACAAGCCCCTCAGAGAATTACTTTCCATAGTAACAAGTGACAGTAAATTTCAGCACACTATATAAATTTTTCCTTACCAAATTCCACTTACCAAAGGCGCTACACTCCCCGGCAACGGCGCCAGAAAAGAGTCTTGATGACCCACAAGTATAGGGGATCTATCGTAGTCCTTTCAATAAGTAAGAGTGTCGAACCCAACGAGGAGCAGAAGGAAATGATAAGCGGTTTTCAGCAAGGTATTCTGTGCAAGTACCGAAATAAGTGGTAACAGATAGTTTTATGATAGGATAAATTGTAACGAGCAACAAGTAACAAAAGTAAATAAAGTGCAGCAAGGTGGCCCAATCCTTTTGTAGCAAAGGACAAGTCGGAACAAACTCTTATAATAGGAAAATCGCTCCCGAGGACACATGGGAATATCGTCAAGCTAGTTTTCATCACGTTCATATGATTCGCGTTCGATACTTTGATAATTTGATATGTGGGTGGACCGGTTCTTGGGTGCTGCTCTTACTTGAACAAGCATCCCACTTATGATTAACCTCTATTGCAAGCATCCGCAACTACAACAAAAGTATTAAGGTAAACCTAACCATAGCATGAAACATATGGATCCAAATCAGCCCCTTACGAAGCAACACATAAACTAGGGTTTAAGCTTCTGTCACTCTAGCAACCCATCATCTACTTATTACTTCCCAATGCCTTCCTCTAGGCCCAAATAATGGTGAAGTGTTATGTAGTCGACGTTCACATAACACCACTAGAGGCTAGACAACATACATCTTATCAAAATATCAAACGAATACCAAATTCACATGACTACTCATAGCAAGACTTCTCCCTTGTCCTCAGGAAGGAACGTAATTACTCACAAAGCATATTCATGTTCATAATCAGAGGGGTAATAATATGCATATAGGATCTGAACATATGATCTTCCACCAAATAAACCAACTAGCATCAACTACACGGAGTAATCAACACTACTAGCAACCTACTAGCACCAATCCCGGACTTTGAGACAAGAATTGGATACAAGAGATGAACTAGGGTTTGGAGATGAGATGGTGCTGGTGAAGATGTTGATGGAGATTGCCCTCTCCCGATGAGAGGAGCATTGGTGATGACGATGGTGATGATTTCCCCCTCCGGGAGGGAAGTTTCCCTGGCAGAACAGCTCTGCCGGAGCTCTAGATTGGATCCGCCAAGGTTCCGCCTTGTGGCGGCGGAGTCTCGTCCCGAAAAGTTCCTTCTTATTTTTTTCTGATCGAAAGACCTCATATAGGAGAAGATGGGCGTCGGAGAGCCACCAGGGGGCCCACGAGGTAGGGGGGCGCGCCCTAGTGTCACAGCCCTAGTTCAGGCCTTCCCTGCCTTTGCATTAGCCTCCATGCATCATGTCTAAATTTTATTAACTTTGAAATGGGGGCTGATAAACCCTAGCAGCAAATGAAACTCAACTAGGGTCCAAATAAAATATTTTTCAATGAACCTGAAATGCCCTTCTAAAAATGTTCATCATCTTTGCCTTGGTCTAGAACCTCTGACAAAAATGGTGCACATATTTCTAGGACATCATAGGGTCACTGAATTAAATCATACTCTATTTGCATTTGGGCATTTAAATGCTATATAATATTTTAAATGCTCAAATAATCATAAACTAAAATGTTTGCTGTTGGTTATATTCCAACCAGTGGCATTGAGCAGTTTCATGATTTTTGGATCTGTTTAAGTATTTTTAATAAAGCTCTAAAGACTACAGAATAATAGAAAACAGAACAAAAAAAAACAGAACAGAACTCACCTGACTTACCTGGGCAGCCCAATATGCAGCCACCTGGCCGGCCCAGCCCACCAGAGGGCAGAGCCGTCTTCTTCCTCCTGCCAGTAGGCAGAGGGGAAGCGTGGTGCGCGCGCGTGCGTCCCCGGCCACCTCCTTCTTGCCCTCCCTCGACCTGATCCGCGTCTGGAGACGCCCGAGGCCCCTTCTCACTTTCCCCTCACTCTCTGCTCTCTCCCTCGGTTTCTAGTCCCCTCTCCTGAGCAGACTCGAACGCGTTGTCGGCACCGTCGTCGTTCACCGTGGCCACCGGCCCTTCCTCACCCCTCCTCCATGCCCACGAGCTCAGAGACGACCCGATGCTCCTCCAAGGCGAAGCACATGAGCTCGGACGAACCACAGCGACGCCATCGACCCGTCGTCACCGCGCACCGCCGTCGTACATCGCCGGCTCCGATTCGGCGCATCCAGAGCTTCCCTAACTTCGTCGTCTTCCCCGCTAGCCCCCCGAGCTCTCCTACGTTTCCCCTCTCTCCCCGTGGTTTTCCCGCGCTGTAGCCGTGCTAGCCACCGTACCGAGCGCCGCCGTCTGCCATGGACGCCGGGTATGGCGCTGCCGTGTTGCTGCGCTCAGTCCGATGAGCCTAGAGAGCTCCTAGCTGCCCGAGGAGTCCGCATAGCCCCTTAGCCAGCCCCTAGCGCTCCGTAGCCTCGCTCCACCCAAACTCGTAGCTCCGGCCGCCGCCCAAGTGGTCGCCGCCATCGACCCCGGCCTCCCTATGCCCAGCTGCATGCGCCCCTAGATGCGCGGGAGCACGGGCTCCCTCCTGGTGCCCTCAACGCAACCAGTTGCGGCCTGTAGCGCCGCCCTGACCAACTCCGGCGAGATCCCGCCGCTACTGTGGTCGCCGGCGTCACCTGCTGACATGGCGCCAGTTTATTTAGCACTAATAACCCCGCTAAACACCCCTAGGGCCACTGCCAAGTGGGCCCATGCCCCTGCTAATTTAGGTTAAGCGCTAACTAAACTTAGTTAGCCCTGTTAAATACTGACATGTGGGCCCAGGGCCTTAACCAGTCTAGATTAGTATTAGTTTAGAGATAATTAACTTAGGTTAATTAGTTTGTCACTGACCAGTGGGCCCCACTGGTCAGGTTTGACCTGGACGGCTCCTGTTGACCTGCTGACGTCAGCATGACCCAATGCTGACGCAATAATACATTTTCTGGATTTATTAATAATCAGTAAATCCCAGAAAATATCCAAAACTTTGAAAAATCATAGAAATTAATCTATAGCTCCAAATGAAATAAATTATATATGAAAAATTATCAGAAAAATCCAAAGAATCTGAATATGGCATTTTCATGCATGTTTGAACAACTTAACCTCACTGTTTAGTCCAAAACATGATAATGCACTATTTGAATTCATAGTTTGAATTTGAATTTGAACCTAGTGTTCAAACCAACTCCATTTAACTTGTTGCTAGTTGCATTAGCTCAATCAATAGCATATTGCCATGTCATAATCATGCATCATATTGTTGCATCGCATTGATTGTGTTCTTCCTTGTTTGCCGGTAATTGTCCCCTCTCAGTAGACGCTGCTCCGACGCTGTGATCATTGACACTGATGAAGACTCAATGTTATCTTCAGAAGTGCCAGGCAAGCAAAACCCCCTTGTTCATTCCGATACAATCCCACTCTCTCGCTCCTGCTCCCTTTTACTGCATTAGGACAACACCGTTTCAACTGTTACATGCTACGGTAGCTGAACCCCTTTCCTCTGCATGACCTGTCATTGCCACAATAAATAGATGAAACCCACTAGCATGAGTAGGAATTGTTTGAGCCCTGATGTGCCTACTCATTCATGCTTGTTGTCATGCCTGCTACTGCTTGGAGTTGAGTCCGGTCTGATTCACCGGGAATGAATTGGAACGTGGTGAATATGTCCTACCGTTGAGAGCTAAGTGTGTGAACACGATTTGGTAAAGGTAGCGGTGAGAGGCCATGTAGGAGTACATGGTGGGTTGTCTCATTGCAGCCGTCCTCAGGAACTGAGTCCTGTGTTTGTGATCCATGAACAGTTACTACCACACATTGGGTTCCGGTAACTCGGCCCCCCTCGGCTTATTAATCAACTCGATCTCTGTCCAGGAGTTGCAACTAGTTTCTGGTGTTTGTAGGTAGTGTTAGTAGTCTACCAAGTGGCACCCGGTAGAGGTGGGCTTGGGACAGACTAGGCACAGTGGCATGGTGTACCAAGTGGCACCCGGATGGTGGGCTTGGGAACCCTGCACACATCGTTTGGGGCTGTGAGCGACATCCAGGCCGGATCTCCTTGCGGATGGAACCCGAATAGGCGATAAACCTGGACTAGAGACTTGTTGGTTAGTCAGGTCGTGGACGACTCCCTCACCCGGCTTCCGCTTGAAGGTTGCCGAGGTACATGACGTGTACAGGGCGATAAGTGGCGAGAGCGTGTGTGAAGAAGTACACCCTTGCAGGGTTATCATTATCTATTCGAATAGCTGGATTCCTCGGATATGGAAACTTGGACCCCTTGCATAGTTCATAGACAAAGTGAAAGTGGATACTTTAAAATGCGCAAGATAAGCATGAGTGCTATGGATGGCGTTCTCGTAGGAAGACGGGAGTGGATCCATAGTGGTGTATTGATATGGTGAATATGTGGACTCGTGTGCGCCACCTCAAAAGAGTTACTTGCAGTCGTAGTTCAGGATAGCCACCGAGTCAAAGCTAGCTTGCTGCAGTTAAACTCCACCACCCCCTTTGTTGATACCGATGCATATGTAGTTAGTTCTGATGTAAGTCTTGCTGAGTACATTTGTACTCACGTTTGCTTTGTTGGAAATATGCCCCAGAGGCAATAATAAAAGGATTATTATTATATTTCCTTGTTCATGATAATTATCTTTTATTCATGCTATAATTGTGTTATCCGGAAATCGTAATACATGTGTGAATACATAGACACCAACATGTCCCTAGTAAGCCTCTAGTTGACTAGCTCATTGATCAACAGATAGTCATGGTTTCCTGACTATGGACATTGGATGTCATTGATAACGAGATCACATCATTAGGAGAATGATGTGATGGACAAGACCCAATCCTAAGCATAGCACAAGATCGTGTAGTTCGTTTGCTAGAGCTTTTCCAATGTCAAGTATCTTTTCCTTAGACCATGAGATCGTGTAACTCCCGGACACTGTAGGAGTGCTTTGGGAGTACCAAATGTCACAACGTAACTGGGTGACTATAAAGGTATACTACGGGTATCTCCGAAAGTGTCTATTGGGTTGACACGGATCGAGACTGGGATTTGTCACTCCGTATGACGGAGGGGTATCTCTGGGCCCACTCGGTAATGCATCATCACAATGAGCTCAAAGTGACCAAGTGTCTGGTCACGGGATCATGCATTACGGTACGAGTAAAGTGACTTGCCGGTAACGAGATTGAACGAGGTATTGGGATACCGACGATCGAATCTCGGGCAAGTAACGTACCGATTGACAAAGGGAATTGCATACGGGGTTGCTTGAATCCTCGACATCGTGGTTCATTCGATGAGATCATCGAGGAGCATGTGGGAGCCAACATGGGTATCCAGATCCCGCTGTTGGTTATTGGCCGGAGAGCCGTCTCGGTCATGTCTATGTGTCTCCCGAACCCGTAGGGTCTACACACTTAAGGTTCGGTGACGCTAGGGTTGTAGAGATATGAGTATGCAGTAACCCGAAAGTTGTTCGGAGTCCCGGATGAGATCCCGGACGTCACGAGGAGTTTCGGAATGGTCCGGAGGTGAAGAATTATATATAGGAAGTGCAGTTTCGGCCATCGGGAGAGTTTCGGGGGTCACCGGTGTTGTACCGGGACCACCGGAAGGGTCCCGGGGGTCCACTGGGTGGGGCCACCTATCCCAGAGGGCCTCGTGGGCTGAAGTGGGGAGGGGAACCAGCCCCTGGTGAGCTGGTGCGCCCCCCCTTGGGCCCCCCATGCGCCTAGGGTTGGGAACCCTAGGGGAGAGGGCGCCTCCACTTGCCTTGGGGGGTAATCCACCCCCTTGGCCGCCGCCCCCCTAGGAGATCCCATCTTCTAGGGCCGGCGCACCCCCTAGGGTGCCTATATAAAGGGGGGAGGGCAACACACCCCAAGTCTTGGCGCCTCCCTCTCCCTACTACACCTCTCCCTCTCGCAGAAGATCGGCGAAGCCCTGCTGCGTTCACTGCTGCATCCACCACCACTGTCGGGTGGTAGGTGCGACATATGCCAACGGGTGGCTTATCATTGTGGGAGCCAGTAAGACGTCGCCGGTGCCTAGAAACGGGATGAGGCGAAGACATGCACACCGGCGAATCTTACCCAGCTTCGGGGCTCTCCGTGGAGATAACACCCCTACTGCTGCTCTGCGGGGTCTCTGCATGATCACTAGATGGACAAGCAGCTACACAATGCTCCTTGAGCTGTTCGGTGGGAGGAGGAAGAAGGGCACGGCTAGCTCGCTTCCTCTCCTTGTGAGGTGTCTAGAACTAGCAGGGGGTCGAACCCTTTGCATGGGTGCCCCGGGGGGTTTATATAGGCCTACCCCCCGGGGGTACAATGGTAATCCGACTGGGCGCGGGGCCCAGCCGTCTGTGACTGCGCTCGCCGGCTTCTGCGCCGGCTGCTGGGGCCCGCCGACTAGTGGGTCCCGCCGGCTGCCGGCCCCTTGGTCGACAGGCAGGCCCCACTGTCCAGGACCTGGTCGGCGGCTGGTCACTGTTGCTCCATCTTGGTGACGTGGGCTTCGTCGTGGTAGGCGCGGCTACAGTGCCGCCGCCCGTCGGGCGATCGCTGTAGCGTCACCGTGTCTTGTCTCCTTAATAGGGCGTCTCCTTCGAGGGAGGCAGCAAGCCGGTTGCGGGGAGCCGGCTCTGTCTTGGGCTGACTGGGGGGAGGCGTGGCTGCCTTCGGGTGTCTCTCTGCCCGAAGGGGCCCACCGTCTATGGGCCGCGCTGGCGGCCCATCGTGGGTGACACCAGGGTCAACATGGCAACAGTGCCGCGCCGGATGGGTCATGCCCACTCCGTACGGCGCACTGTGCCGGGCGTTCTCCGGGATTCGGGGGTGGCAGGCTTCACTGTAGCCACGCCCCGTCACATCGCCGCTAGGTGGGTGCAAACTTTGAGGGTATGGTCTCGACCGCTTTATGGGAGCCGGCTTCTTGGAGTCGGCCTTCTCGCGGCCGGCTTCTCGAAGTCGGCCCTCCCGTGGCTTTCTTCATGAGGGCTAAAGTCGGGCCGCCTTCCGAAAGCCGGCCTGGGTGACAGCCAGCAAGGGGAAGGCGGCCCCATGTCTTGGATTCTTGAGAGCCGGACGGGCTCGTAATTTTTTCAGAAGGGCCAGGGGAAGCTGGCTAGGCTACCCATGGCTATTTACTCTGATAGTAGTCCCCGAAGCTGATCGAGCTTCGAGGCGGACAAAGAGACGAGAAGCTTGGTCAGCTTCCTATCCTGAAGAGCCGGCTTTGCGGGTGTATGCCGATTTCGGGGAGCCCTGCGTCTGGCAGGCGGGAAAGTGGTAGACCCATGTGCTGACCGCGGGTCCTCCCGCGGGCCACATGGCAGCGAGACCCTGCCGGCGTTCGCGCGCGACGGGACGCTGCCGCAGGCCCGGGCCAACCACTCCTAGGCCTCGGCCCGAACGCAGATCTTCTGCGGCCCAGGTGGACCGCTCGCCTTCCCACGGCGATTTTATTTCGCCGTTAGGGCGTAATAACCGCGGGACGTGGGGGAGTGGGCACGATCGATCCCCACGTTTCCCCATGCCGCGCCTCCTCGGCTCCGCCACGCGAGCCTATAAGTAGGGGGAGAAGGGGGAGAGACAGAGGTTCGCACGCTCTCTCTTGCTCCGCCCCTTCTCGTCCTCCTTTCTTCCTCTCGTCGCTGCCGCAGCCTCTCGTCTCGGCGCCGCCGCGCCGCCACATCGTCTTGCTCCCATGGTGCTGTCGAGCTCGTGGGATGGCTCCAACGTCCATGAGGACCATGTTGAGTTCCTCCGCCAGACTCGGCGCCTGCCCGACGCCAACCTCGTGCGGGTCCGCCTGGCGCCAGAGACAGAGATCTTGCCAGCGCCGGAGGAGGGCGAGCGGGTCGTCTTCCGCTCGCACTTCCTGCGCGGCTTCGGCCTTCTGGCGAGCGGATTCCTGTGGTCCTTCCTCGAGTTCTACAATCTTCAGCCGCATCATCTCACGCCCAACGCAGTGATGCTGCTGTCGGCCTTTGTCTCTCTCTGTGAAGGTTTCTTGGGGCTGCTCCCCACGCTGGAGCTCTGGGGGGAATTCTTCCAGAGCAAACTCGGCACCGTCGTCGCTGGCGTGCCCGCCCCCTGCGGGGCCTTCATCGCCATGAGGAGGGCGGGCGAGAACAACCCGTTCCCGCCCATCCCCCTGATCCAGTCGGTGAAGATCTAGCAGAAGTCGTACTTCTACGTGAAGAACGTCGCCCAGCAAGGAGACCACGTCAACCTGTCGGCTTACGTAGCCAGCCCGCCGGCTGGGAGGCAGCCCTCATGGAGTTTCCGGTCCCGATCACTGTCTCAGGCTGGGAACGCTGCCGTCTCCCGGCTTCGGGTGATGATCCAATCGGAAGGCCTGAGCGGGGCCGACTTGGTGGCCGCCTTCATGGAGCACCGGATATCTCCTCTCCAAAGCCGGCCCCACATGATGTGTCAGATGAGCGGCCGCTTCGATCCAAGCCGGCTGAGCACTAGGGAGATGCCTCATGCGGAGGTGTCATACATGGTGAATTATATCTCCAATTGCAAGCTCGCCGAGGACTGGCGATACGGCAAGGCGCCGTATTCTCGCGCCAACCCTCCGCCCGTGGTAAGCTTTACTCTCTTTCTTCTTTTTGTTGGTAGCCGGCTTTATGATGGCCGGCTTATGATTGGTCGGTTCTTCTTAGCAGAACCCCCTTCTTCCGCCGACGACCAGGGCAGCAGGGATAGAGCGCGAGTACACCCCCGACCACACGGCGGACGATGTCGACGACCCAGATTTGGGGGCGGCCGCCATGGAAGACGCCGTCGTGGGGGACGACGCCGAGCCCGGAGGTACAAGGCTCACCGCCAGCTTCGAGGACTGGCCGGATGACGCCGAAGCCGAAGTCGCCCCGCGTCGCCAGCCGGCGGCCGACCATCAAGGCGCGGGCTCGTCCACCATGCCGACTGCTAGTGGCGGCGCTCAGAAGCGCCGAGCCGCGTCAATCCTCTTCGGCAGTCGGCCGAAGAAGTCCAAAGCCTCCACCGCGGCGACAAAATGAGATGAGGCGGCCGCGAAGGCGGCCCGCTTCCGCAAGGCGGTGAAGCAGCCTCAGGCGGTCTCTGCGTAAGTCGTCGATTGCCTGGTCGCATGCTCTTCATCATTCTCTTTTTGTTCGAACATCCTTCTTAACTTTTTCCCGCTCGCTGGACAGGGCGCCGCTTTCCCTTGAGCGGGGTCCGGGCGCCTCCATAGTTGGGCCGAGTGGAGGGTCTTCAAGCTCCCGCCGCATGGACCCCCGCGCCGACCTCAGGGAGGCCACAGAGCGGAACGCCCGTGAGGCGCGGGAGGAGCGCGAGGCGGCAGAAAAAGCAGCCGCCCAGGCGGCGAGGGAGCAGGCCGACGCGGTAGCCAAGGCCCAGGCGGAGGCGGCGACCGCGGAGACGGAGGCGGAGGGTTCGCGCAACCAGCCTCCGCTGCTCGCCATTCCCCTCCGAGCCGTGGCCCCTGACACCCCATTGCCCTTGGCGGAGGAAATCGTCCAAGACCCGCCGCTGATGGAGAGGAGGGAGGACCCCGTGGCCTTCGCGAGGAGAGTGCCGCCAGCGACGCCAACCGGAGCGGGCCAAGGCGGCCAATCGTTAGCGGCGCCAGAGGAGCCGGCCGGGGGTGAGCCGGAGGACAGAGCCGGCCTCGAGGTGCGGCCTCGAGGTGCAGCCGGTGACGCGCCGGCGCGCAGGGGGAGGCGCCGCTCCGCCGGAGTCGCGCCGAGTTGCGGGCGCCGGTCAGTCGGCGGAGGCTCTGGAGATGGCCAGCACCGCCACGTCCGAGTGGACTCCTAGTGGGGGGGACTGGCGAGCTGAATGTGGCGGCTCAAGAGGTCCGGAGCCGGCTTCAAGCTCAGGCCGCCCTGCTGCAGCAGTACACCCAGGAGTTCCTGTTAACGCGGGCCGCCATCCGGGTGAGTCTTTCATTCTTGGCCGCTTTGGTCTCTTGATTTCTTCCGTGGGGGCGCGTCAGCGCACCCACTGGGTGTAGTCCCCGAGATTCGGGCCGACTGCTGCGCAGTCGGGTCAAATCTTTCTTGACGACTACCTTATTTTTGCTTCCTGTCTGAACTTCCAGGAATATCATAACTCCCGTGCTGCCGCCTTCAACTCCCAGGCTCGGGAGTTGGGTCGGAGGACCGACGACCTGGCCGACAGCTGAAGTAAGTGCTTGATTTTGTCTGTCTCCTATGGGGGCGCGTCAGCGCACCCACTGGGTGTAGTCCCCGAGATTCGGGCCAACTGCTGAGCAGTCGGGTCGGATCTTTCTTGACGACTTTTTCCTTATTGGTTTTTCTTTTTCTTTGTCTTCAGGGGCCAACGCCGACTTGAGGAAGGAGCTCGGCAAAGCGCAGGCCGCCCTTCATACCAAGGATGGCGAGTACGCTGCCTTGGTCCAGGAGCGTGACCGCCTGGCCAAGAAGCTGGCTGACCAAGAGAAGAGCCACAAGGCGGCCCTGCAGAAAGCGCAGGATAGCGAGGCCGCCCTGAAGGCAGAGTTTAAGACCGAGGCGGCAAGCTGGGCTGAGACCCGGCGAGCACTGGATGAAGGCTTCGGCCGCATCGAGGACTTGATCGACGGTAAGCCGCCTTGCTCGCCTCTCTCCTACCCCTTGGCGCCTGGTTTTTGGCCTGACTCGTGCTGCTGCCTGTTTCTTGTGCGGACTACTTTCCCGGCTACTCCGCCTTCGCCGCCCAAAGCATCAAGGCCCATCGCGAGGCACGCCGTCAGGCGGGGGCCAACATCGCGCCGGACGCGAACCAGACGCTTAAGGAGCAGCTCTTGGCTATCCAGGCGCGGTTGCAGCCGGCTCATCGGATGGTTCGCCGGCTCCAACGTGCCGGGGTGCAGGTGTTGGCCGCCCTCTGGCCCGGCGAGACGATCCCCCGCACCCCAAGCCGGACTGCCGACTGGCTGGAGGTCGCAGTCGATCGCTTTGAAGCTTGGAAGGCGTCGGCGGCCCGTCTTGGAGCCGGGCGGGCATTGGATTTCGTTCGGGCTTGGTACCCAGGGCTGAACCTGGACCAGCTGCGCACTTGGCGGCTGGAGGCCGACGCGGAGCTGGAGGAGGTTCGGCCGGCTATCGCCCAGCGTGCTTCGACGATCGCCGAGTGCACCGACATCAGTGTCTTTGCACCTGAAATCAATGATGACGGCATTGCCCAGCCGAAGGAGTGGTTCGGGCTGGACCCGGCGGTGGGCGAAGACTCGGCCGAGGAGATCGCCTCCAGCGACGAGGGTGAGGATGATGAAGAAGAGGACGGCGAAGACGTCGAGCCGGCTAGTGGAACAACCGGCCGACCTCAAGCTGACCGTGCCTCCAGCAACGAGGCGCGTGGAAGTGCGCCCTCTGCGGGAGGCGGTGATCAAGCTGAGGTTCGCCAGCCGGCCGCTCCTTCAGCCGGCACAACCGTCTCCGCCGACCAGCCCGGCTCGTCGGTCGCTCCGCCAGCTTGACCTGCCGTCCTTATTTTTCCTGCTTGTTGCCTTTTGAACAATCTTTATTAAGCTTTCGCAGTTCCACCCACTGGGGGTGTATCCAAACTATGTTGAATGCTGGCCTCTTGGAGGTCTTTTATGTAAATATTATTATTATGTGCATGTTTGGTTTCCATTCGCGTATGCTTTTTATCCTTAGGCTTTTTCCTTTGCCGCCTTCCCTCTTTGGGGAGGCAAGTACTCGAGCTTTCTTGGATTGAAGTGTAGTGAATGGAAACCGGCCGGCCGACTACTCTGGTAGCCAGTCGGCGGTGGGAGAAAAACCGGCTTTTGTTATATTAGTCCGTTAGTCCCTAGCCGTTTTTCGTGTGGGCGCCCGTTCCTGCCTTTAACTCTTGCCAGCCGGACAGCCGGTTCTTCGAACTGCGACTTTTGGCAAGAGAAGGCTTGGGAGCCGGCACACTACTTGTCTGACTGCGGGTAGGACTTCTAATATAACTCCAGTCGGCCAGTTCCCGAGCCGACTAGTCGAACCCGGTGCCGGACGGGACAAGTAAATGAAATGACAAGGTCATAAGCATGATACTTTTCATTCCTAGATAAAAGATGGCAGTCCCCGAGCCATCCCCAGGGGGCCTATTCTCTCAAACTTAGTACAAAAGTTAGCGTGATACATACTGCATTTCAGCTGTAAAATCTTCGAAGGAGGTTGGCGTTCCATGGTCGTTCCGACTCCTTGCCGGAGTCGTCTCTCTTTCGTGCCTTCGGCTTCTGCGCGTCGATCAGGTAGTAGGAGTCGTTGCCTAAGGCTCTGCTGATGACAAAGGGGCCCTCCCAAGGGGCCGAGAGCTTGTGCTGGCCGGCTGTTCGCTGGATCAGCCGGAGCACAAGATCGCCCTCTTGGAAGGATCTTGGCTTGACCTTCCGGCTGTGGTAGCGGCGCAGGCCCTGCTGGTAGATGATAGACCGGCTGAGGGCTAACAGCCGACTTTCTTCCAGCAGGTCGACGCCGTCTTCTCGTGCTTCCTTGTCCTCCGCTTCCGTGTACATGGTTACTCGAGGCGAGTCGAACTCGATGTCAGTTGGGATGACCGCCTCGGCACCATACACAAGGAAGAAAGGGGTGAAGCCGGTTGACTTGTTTGGTTTAGTGCGCAGACTCCAGAGGACAGCCGGCAGCCTATCGAGCCAACAGCCGGCTGAACGCTCCAGTGGTACGACCAGTCGGGGCTTGATGCCGGAGAGGATGAGGCCGTTGGCTCGCTTGACCTGGACGTTTGACTGCGGGTGGGCAACGGACGCTAAGTCCAGCCGGATACCTTGGGCTGCGCAGAAACGCGCCAAGGCTCCTTTGGCAAAATTCGTGCCATTGTCGGTGATGATGCTGTGTGGCACGCCGTACCGAGTTGTTATGTCTGCGATGAATGTCATAGCAGTCGGCCCATTCAGCTTCTTGATCGGCTTTGCCTCAATCCACTTGGTGAATTTGTCCACGGCGACGAGCAGATGCGTCATGCCGCCGCGCGCCGTCTTGAATGGGCCCACCATGTCCAGTCCCCAAACAGCGAAGGGCCAAGTGAGGGGAATGGTCTTGAGTGCCGAAGCCGGCATGTGTTGCTTGGAGCTGAAGAGTTGGCACCCCTTGCAATATTTAACTAATTCTTTGGCGTCATCCAAAGCAGTCGGCCAGAAGAAACCATGGCGGAAAGCTTTAGCGACGAGTGATCTTGAAGCCGCGTGGTGGCCGCATTCTCCTTGGTGAATGTCTCTGAGGATTGCAACGCCCTTCTCTTGCTCGACGCACCGTTGGAGGACTCCAGTGACACTGCACTTGACGAGTTCTCTGTTGACGATTGTGTATGCTCCAGCTCGACGTTGGACTTGTCTTGCCTCTGTTTCGTCAGCCGGCAGATCTTGGTTTACTAGGAAGTTGAGGATGGACTGAGCCCATGACGGAGCCGCGACTTCTCCTACTGCCAATGTGGCTACTGCCACCAGGGTGGGCGGGCTGGGTGGTGAAATGCTGGAGTCGGCTGCCGGCTGTTGTGCTGGTGCAGTCTCCGGGCCGGCTACCGCAGTCCCCGAGCTGGGTGTGGCAGTCCCCGAGCCGGTTGCCGAAGTCCCCGGGTTGGCTACGGAAGTCTCGGGGTCGCCTGCTTGGTTCTTCGAGCCGGACCCGGCCGCGTCGGGGTCAGGCGGCACGAAGATGGAATCGGACTCTGGAGACGGCTTGATAGATGGCTTGAGGAGGCGTTGTAGAGCGACGCCGGTTGGTATTGCTTGCCAAGTAGAGCCTATTCGAGCCAGGGCATCGGCTGGCTCGTTGTCGGCTCGCGGTATATGGAGGAACTCGCATCCTTCAAAGTATCCGCTGAGTTGTTGAACCAGGAAGCGGTAGCTTGCCATATTTGCGTCCTTGGCGTCCCAGTCGCCGGATGATTGTTGGACCACCAAGTCTGAGTCGCCATAACATAGGATCCGGTAGATGCCGAGTTCCTTGGCAAGCCGGAGCCCGTGTATGAGCGCCTCGTACTCGGCCACGTTGTTGGAGGCGGCAAAGTGAATTTGCAGCATGTTTCTGAGCTTGTCGCCTTTGGGAGAGGTAAGGACGATGCCGGCTCCCAAGCCGGTGCGCATCTTGGACCCGTCAAAGTGCATGCGCCAATGGGTGGAGTCGGGAGCCGGCGGCAGGTACTGGGTCTCAGCCCAGTCGACGAGGAAGTCGGCCAGTGCTTGGGACTTGATGGCGGTGCGGGGCTAGTAGAAGATTGTGTAAGGGGCCAGCTCGATGGCCCATTTCGCCACCCGACCGGATGCGTCCCGGCTGCCTATGATCTCAGCCAGCAGGGCGGTGCATACGACCGTGACGGGATGCTCTTGAAAGTAGGGCTTCAGCTTCTTGGCAGTGAAGTACACGCCGTAACACATCTTCTGCTAGTACGGGTAGTTCTACTTTGAAGCGGACAACACCTCGCTCAAATAATACATCGGCCTCTGGACCAGCTGGGCTCGGCCTTCTTTTGGGCGTTGGACTACGATGACGGTGCTGACCACCCGCCTGGTTGCAGCAATGTAAAGGAGCATGGGCTCTTTCTCAGTCGGCGCCGCCAGGACGGGCGGCGTGGCCAGCATCTTCTTCAGCTCGTGAAAAGCTTGGTCGGCCTGGTCGTTCCACTCGAAGTGAGTGCTCTTCTTCATGAGGAGGTAGAGGGGGAGAGCCTTCTCTCCGAGCCGGCTGATGAAGCGGTTCAAGGAGGCCAAGGATCCGGTGAACTTTTGGATGTCTCGAAGCTTGGTGGGGATCGCCATTCTCTCGATGGCCTTGATCTTCACTGGGTTGCATTCGATGCCGCGTTCGGAGACCAGGAAGCCTAGGAGCTGGCCGGCTGGCACTCCGAACACGCGTTTCTCGGGGTTGAGCTTGATTTGGAACCGGCGTAGGTTCTCAAACGTTTCCTTGAGGTCTCCCAGCAAGGTGCCGCGCTTCTCCGTCTTCACCACAATGTCGTCCACGTAGACGTGAGCGTTTCTGCCGAGTTGCTTGAGGAGGCACTTCTGCATGCAACACTGAAAAGTAGCACCGGCATTTCTCAAGCCGAATGTCATAGTCAGGTAGCAGAAGGCTCCAAATGGCGTGATGAAGGTGGTCTTCAGGCGGTCGTCCGGATCTAGCTTTATCTGGTGATATCCTGAGTAAGCATCCAAGAAACTCAACAACTCGCATCCGGCTGTGGAGTCTATCACTTGGTCAATCCTTGGCAGGGCAAAGGGATCTTTGGGGCAGGCCTTGTTGAGGCTTGTGTAGTCTATACACATGTGCCACTTGTTGTTCTTCTTTAGCACGAGGACCGGGTTGGCGAGCCACTCTGGAAAGAAAACTTCCATAATGAAGCCGGCTGCAAGAAGCCGGGCTATCTCCTCCCCTACAATCCTGCGTTTCTCCTCCGACAGTCGGCGAAGGGGTTGTTTGACTAGCTTTGCGTCTTCTCGGACGTGTAGTTTGTGCTCGGCGAATTTCCTCGGAACACCGGGCATGTCCTTGGGGGACCATGCAAAGACGTCCCGATTCTCACGGAGGAAATCGGCGAGCTCGCCTTCCTATTTGCTGTTCAGGTTTGCCCCGATGATGGCAAACCTCTCTGGGTGCTCGGGGTCAAGAGGTATCTTCTTCGTCTCCTTGGCCGGCTGGAAAGATCCTTGAGCATCATGCTCCTTGGGGTCGGGGGACACGGCCGACTGTGTCAGGACCCCGACTCAATGCCACATCGATCTAGCATGTAACACCTCATATCACTTTGCGGCCTCACGCACGGTATCCCCACGGGTGTCGCCTTACCTTTGCCCGAGACCGTTTGCGCCTTTTGGCACACGTATATGATGGTGTCGCTAGCATCCATATGATAAAGAGCCCGGCCTGACATGGCTAGTCGTAAACCCAAAGTGGCACTAACTTACAGGGACAGGCATCCATGACCCAGCATCGAACGTGTCGGTCATCAGCGAGTGAATCCAGGCTGTAGCACTGGGCTAACAGGACTCCGGTGAACCGGGCTTTAGCAGGCTAACAGGACTCCGGTATTCATCGCGTGACATTTCCCCGAAGGGACAGACACAGGATCGAAGAAGGACACATGCCGGCCAACCTAAGTGTTCCGGAGCAGTAGGAAGCTACCAGGGCTCAGTGGAAGCACTAGGAGACATTTCCCGGTAAGAGAGGCTACTAAGAATAAACAACTAGATAGTCAGATCCCACACATAGCAATACACATTACACGTACGCATAACATGCAAGTATGTGCTGTACAACATGGCATCACAGCATAACTCAACAATCATATAGATAAAGGCTCAGAAGAGCCATCATAGCATTTATTGCAAACAGGGGTCACAAAACCCATCATACAGAGCATACAAGCAACAAGCGGAAGCATTACATGTCTGGGTACAGACACCTACAAATGAAAAAGGCTGAAGAGCCTGACTATCTACAACATCCGATCAAGATCGTAGTTGAGGTACAAGCTACTCGTCGAAGTCCACGGAACACTAATAAGACCGAAGTCTCCGTTGCAAAAACATAAATAAAGCAACATGAGTACAAAGGTACTCAGCAAGACTTACATCAGATCCTATCATACATGCATTTGTATCAAGAGGGTAATGTGGGGTTTAGTTGCAGCAAGCCAGCTTTGACTCTGTGGCTATCCTGTTCTACGACTACCAGAAACTCTTGAGGTGATATGGCGCACACGAGTCCACTAATCACCACACAATACACTACTATGGATTCATCCCCGTCTCCCTACGGGAAGGCCATCCATAGCACTCACACTTGTCTTGAGCATTTTAGAGTATCCACTTCAAGTTGTCTATGTACCATGTAAGCATCCAAGAAGTCCATAACCGCGGACCCGGCTATTCGAATAGATCATGTTAACCCTGCAGGGGTGTACTTCTTCACACACGCTCTCGCCACTTATCGCCATGTACATGTCATGTATCTCGGCAACCTTCAAGCGGAAGCCTGGCGAGGGTGTCGGCCACGACCTGACTAACCACACAAGACTCTAGTCCAGGTTTATCGCCTATTCGGGTTCCATCCGCAAGGAGATCCGGCCGGGGTGTCGCTCACGGCCCCAAACGATGTGAGCAGGGTTCCCAAGCCCACCATCCGGGTGCCACTTGGTACACCGTGCCACATGTGCCTAGTCTGTCCCAAGCCCACCCTGTCGGGTGCCACTTGGTAGAAAAATAGCACTACCTACAAACACCAGAAACTAGTTGCGACTCCTGGACAGAGATCAAGTCGGTTAATAAGTCGAGAGGGGTCGAGTTACCGGAACCCAATGTGTGGTAGTATCGAGTCATTGGACAACATACACAGAACTCAGTGCTTAAGGACGGTTCCAGTGAGATAACCCACCATGTACTCCTACATGGCCTCTCACCGCTACCTTTACCAAATCGTGTTCACACACTTAACTCTCAGCATCAGAACATATCGTAACACTCCAATTCATTCCCAATGAATCAGACCTGACACAACTCTAAGCAATAGCAGGCATAGCATGGTAGGAACACAACAATGGCTTCAATCAACTCCTACACATGCTAGTGGGTTTCAACTATTTACTGTGGCAATGACAGGCCATGCAGAGGAATGGGTTCAACTACCGCAGCACAAAGTAGCAGATGAATCGTTGTTGTTCTAATGCAATAACTGAGAGCAGGAGCGAGAGAGTAGGGTTTTATCGAAATGAACAAGGGGGTTTGCTTGCCTGGTAGATCAACAAGGAAGGCACTGCTTCATAGACAGGCACTCTGGAACAGACTCCGGAGCAGGACCTATCGAGAAGGAACAGTGTCGGCAATCAATACACAAATATATGCAACAATATGATGCATGAACATGGCATGAGGATGTGAGGTTGTTTGAGCTAATGCAACTAGTAATCATTTGGTTTGAAGTCCATTTGAACCATAAGCTCAAATGCAATTCTAAATTAAGTCTCTTAATATGCCATAATGTGTTTTCCCATATTCAGCATGTATAAGTTGGTTTGTCATGCATGAAACTAGTACAGATGGATAGATTGCATTTTTCTGATAATTTTTCATATATAAATTATTTTAATCTGAGCTACGGTTGATTTGATATGAATTTTTGAAGTTTAAATCAATTTCTGGAATTTCCTGATTTATTATAATTCCAGAAAATATATATTGCGCCAGCATGACGTCAGCACGACGTCAGCAGTCAACTGCGGCTGACTGGGGTCAAACCTGACATGTGGGGTCCACACGTCAGTGACAGGGGGTTAAACAGGGGGTTAATTTAATCCTAATTAAAAGTTAGTGGCGCTGGGGCCTACTGTCAGTGTCAGGTTAAATAACAGAGGTTAATTAAATTTAAACTAATCCTAACTAGAATTAGCAGGGATGGGCCCCACTAGTCATTGAGCCAGGGGAGGTCAAACCCCCTGGTCAACTGGGGCTAACACGCCGGCGTTTAGCCGCCGGTGGCAGCAAACGCGGCGGAGGGTGCGGAATTGCCACTCTGGCGCCCAATCGAGCAGCGGAGGGCACGCGCGGGAAGCGGGAGCTCGCGCGCATCCACTGGTGCCCTCCGTTTCACCGGAGACGGACTAAATCGACGGCGGCGACCACTTGGGCGGCGGCCGGAGTTCGGGCGCGAGCGGGATCGGGCTGCGGGGCACGGGGAGGCAGAGGAGAAGGGGGGGTTCGACGGCGGGGCTCACAGCGAATCCAACAGCGTCGTCGGCGAGCTCGGGGAAGGCTTGGGGAAGCCGGAGCAACGACGGCGATCTCGTCGGCCGAAGCTTGAAGACGACGGCGATGGCGATGAAGCGGAGCTCGCCCGGGTTGCTTTGCTCGGTGAGGAGGGAGAAGGGGTCGCGGCGGAGCTGGGAAGCGTGTCGGGGAGGTGCGGCAGTGGCCGAGGCCACGGTGGCTATGGACGGCGGCGACGGTGATTCTCGGGTGAGAGAGAGAGAGAAGGGGAAAAGCATGGGAGAGAGGAGGGTGAGGCCAGGGGATCGGGGCGGCACCGAGAAGAAGCAACGCGGCGTCGCGCTGGCAGGGTGGGCAGGCAGGCGAGCTGGTGGCGTGGCGCTGCGCCCGTGCGCGCGCGTCGGCCACACGCCTGGCCGACTGGCGCCAGGAGGACGACGGCGGTGGTGGGCTGGGCTGGCCTGCTGGGCCAGAGGCGCCAGGTAAGAAGCCCAGGTAAGTTTCCCTCTTTTCTTTTTTTTTGTTTTCTAATTTTCTGACATTTGTTTTGATTTAATTAAAATATTAAATCATTTAATTACCTTATGCCAATTTTTGCAGGAGCTAGCTATATTATTCCAGAGCTCCCCAACAGGTGGCATAATTTTTGGACATATATTAATATATATAACTAATATATTTCCAATGCAAATATTTATCGGATTAATCCAAATGGCCAAAATAAATATCCATGAGCTCCTAAAAATATTGGTTCGATTTTTATCTCTGTCCAATATTTTCAGAGAGCAACATGAGCATTTTCTTGGACCCTTTTGGAGAAATTTTTATTTGGGTCATTTTCAAAATGGTTCTAAGGGTTCCACCAATCCTCATTTCAAATTTAAATGAAAATTTAAACATGATGCACAAATGACTAGGTAGTCTAAGTCATACCAGACTAGGGATGTGACAGACTGCTTGCTGGCTATGGCCACGACTCGGTCCAACATCTTCTTTTCTTCGGCAATCACAAGGGACTCGGCCAGCCGGCTGCTGGCTGCCGCGTACTTAGAGGACTTCTTGTAATCGCCGGCTACGGTGATGACGCCTTTGGTGCTTGGTATCTTCATCTTGAGGTATGCATAGTGGGGAACTGCCATGAATTTGGCCAAGGCAGGTCGGCCAAGCAATGCATGGTAAGGGCTCTCCAGGTCCACTACTTCAAACTAGATCGCTTCCCGGCGGAAATGCTCCTTGTCCCCAAAAAGTACATCAATCTTGATCTTGCCAATGGGGGCGCAGGACAAGCCGGGTACGATGCCATGAAACACTGTCCGAGTGGGCATGAGCTGCTTCGTCTTGACATTTAGCTTCTTCAGGGTGTCACGGTACAGGATGTTGATGCTGCTCCCGCCGTCTATGAACACACGGGAGAAGCTGGCAGCGCGTCTGTCCGTCGCGAGGGTGGCTTCCAGGACCAATGCATAAGAGCCGGGAGACGGCATCACCTCTGGCTGGTCGGCCCGTCTCCAGCTGATGGGCTTTTCTGACCAATGCATGTGCCCGGCGGGGTTGGCAGTGACCACGCTGACTTCCTGGTGCTCTCGGCGTTTGCTGCGCCAGTCTTCGGGCTGGCTTGTAAAGACGATGTAGGTTGCTTGCTCGTCGGGGAATTCTTCGTGCACGGCTCCGACTGCGGGCCGAGCGGCCGGAGGCGGCGGGGCCGGAGGCGGCGGGCCGGGAGGCGGAGACGGCGCGAGCCCCTCACCTTTAGAGATTCGGGTGAGCCAATGGCACTTCCGGGTTGTGTGGTTGGACGACTTCGCGCCACTGTGGAACTTGCACGGGGTGTCGAGAGTTTGCTCGTAGGAGAAGGCCGACTGCCAAGCCGGCCTGCCGCCCTTGGGCTTCTTGGGCGCGGGTCGCCCTTCAGGCGGCGCGTCTTCAACTGTGGCCACCTGCCGACTGGCGGGAGGCGGCGCGGGGCCCTTGCGCTTGTGGTCGTTCGAGTGTGGGCGTCGGCCGGAATCCCCAGCCGGCGTCTTGGGCGCCGGGTTGAGTACTTTTCCAGACGTGTCTACCCGAAGCTCGGTCTTCATCGAGGAGTCGGCGGTGGCGTACTTGTCGGCTATGTCCAGAAGCTCGTCGAGGGTAGTCGGCTCGTCGCAGAGGAGCTTGTGCTTGAGGAGGGTACCTTCTCGGCACCCGGCAGTGAAGTATTCGATGGATTGCACCTTGTGCACCCCCTCGCAAGAATTGCGGAGCTCGGCTGGGCCCTGTACGCACAGGGAGAGCTGCCTGGGCTTGGGGGCCCGCTTGTAGGTGCTGGTGAAGTTGCGGATGAAAGCTTCGGTGAAATCTAGCCAGCTATTGATACTGTGCGGTTTGAGGCTGTTGAGCCAGGTCCGCGTCGTGCCTTGCAGCATGGGGGGCACGTACTTCACGGCAATGCGCCGTTTGCCGTTGGCTATGCTAACCGCCGTGGAGTAGTCGATCAACCAATCTTCCGGCTTCACAGAGACGTTGTACTTGGGCGTGTCTCTTGGGATCGAGAACCCTTTGGGGAAGGGCTCGTCGCGGATGCGGGGGCCGAAGCAAGGCGGACCGACATCATCTTCTTCTTCCAGCGCCAGGGATCGCGCCAGGCGGTCGATCCGATGGCGGGCGTCGTTCTCGCCGACTCCTTCGCGGCGACCTAGTCGGCCGCTGAGAGTCGGGTGCACCACTGGCGGCGGGGTGGGATATCTCTCTCCACGGGGTCGAGGCGGAGGCGGGTTGCCCCGCCATTCCATGGCTCGGGGATGGCCGTCCGCGTCTCGCTCGATGGAGATTCGGGTTTGGCTTCGGCTGGCAGCCGGCTCTTTCTCGTGTCGCGCGCGGTCTCTGCCCACAGTCGACGTCCGGGACGTCGCGCCGTGATCTCGGCGCGGGGGAGGGCTTTTCGCGCGGGCGTCGACCTCGTGCCGCTGCGCGGCTGCATCGATCACCTGCTGGATGCGTCGGGCCATGTGGGGAAATTCTTCGGCCCCCAGTCCGTCCAGCTCGTCTACAGCCGCCTGGGCGGCGCGCAGGTTCTTGAGTGGAGTGGCGTAGACTCGGCGGTCGACTCCTAGCGTGTCGGCGATGACGGTGCCGCGTTGCTTGACAATGCCGGCCCGGCTTGACCCGCCCGGGGCCGGCGTGCCGAAGGCGGCGTGGTCAGCTTCGCACTGGTAGGCCTCAGTGAGGCGTCTCACGGAAGCCAGCCTCCGGCCCTCTGCGAGGAGGGCGAGGTGGCGCGCCTCCAGTGCTTCGTCGTCGGCATCAGCCGGGAGGGGGGTGGACAAGTCGTGGGCCGCCGCGTGCGGGGCGTCGTGGGCGCTCTCGTCAGCAGCGCCGTCGTGGCCGATGACCAACACCTCGGTGGTGACAGCGTCGCAGCCACCGGCTCGGGGAAGCGGGTCATTGTAGATCGCGACGTTGGTGGGGAAGGTGTCGAACGAGGCCGTGTCGGAGTCGACAGGCATCGGATCGGTGGAGCAAACCGACTCCATATCCACAGCGGGCTCGCTGGAGACATGGAGCTGGCCGAGGAGGTTGGCGAGGTGGTCGGTGCCCGCATCGGAGGCGAGCTCGTCGGAGATGAGGGTCTTGTCGAGGAGACCAGCGAGGCTGCTCGCTGCGTAGGCGTTGGTGACGCCTTGCAGTGCGTCGTGGCAAGCGCCATCGGGCATGCCGGGCTGGCTACGCTCGCGGGGGAGGAAGAGGGTTCCCGTCCAGAACAGGTCTCCGGACGACGGTGCACCTGGCCCCAAGGTGGGCACCAAATGTCGGGTGGTAGGTGCGACATATGCCAACAGGTGGCTTATCATTGTGGGAGCCAGTAAGACGTCGCCGGTGCCTGGAAATGGGATGAGGCGAAGAGATGCACGCCGGTGAATCTTACCCAGCTTCGGGGCTCTCCGTGGAGATAACACCCCTACTGCTGCTCTGCGGGGTCTCTACATGATCACTAGATGGACAAGTAGCTACACAATGCTCCTTGAGCTGTTCGGTGGGAGGAGGAAGAAGGGCACGGCTAGCTCGCTTCCTCTCCTTGTGAGGTGTCTAGAACTAGCAGGGGGTCGAACCCTTTGCATGAGTGCCCCGGGGGGTTTATATAGGCCTACCCCCCGGGGGTACAATGGTAATCCGACTGGGCGCAGCGCCCAGCCGTCTGTGACTGCGCTCGCCGCTTCTGCGCCGATTGCTGGGGCCCGCCGACTGGTGGGTCCCGCCGGCTGCCGGCCCCTTGGTTGACAGGCAGGCCCCACTGTCCAGGACCTGGTCGGCGGCTGGTCACTGTTGCTCCATCTTGGTGACATGGGCTTCGTCGTGGTAGGCGCGGCTAAAGTGCCACCGCCCGTCGGGTGATCGCTGTAGGCTCACCGCATCTTGTCTCCTTAATGGGGCGTCTCCTTCGAGGGAGGCGGCAAGCCGGCTGCGGGGAGCCGGCTCTGTCTTGGGCCGACTGGGGGGAGGCGTGGCTGCCTTCGGGTGTCTCTCTGCACGAAGGGGCTCACCGTCTGTGGGCCGCGCTGGCGGCCCATCGTGGGTGACACCAGGGTCAACATGGCAACAGTGCCGCGCCGGACGGGTCATGCCCACGCCGTATGGCGCACTGTGTCGGGCGTGCTCCGGGATTCGGGGGTGGCAGGCTTCATTGTAGCCATGCCCCGTCACATCGCCGCTAGGTGGATGCAAACTTTGAGGGTACGGTCTCGACCGCTTTATGGGAGCCGGCTTCTTGGAGTCGGCCTTCTCGCGGCCGACTTCTCGAAGTCGGCCCTCCCGTGGCTTTCTTCATGAGGGCTCAAGTCGGGCCGCCTTCCGAAAGCCGGCCTGGGTGACAGCCAGCAAGGGGAAGGCGGCCCCATGTCTTGGATTCTTGAGAGCCGGACGGGCTCGTAATTTTTTCAGAAGGGCCAGGGGAAGCCGGCTAGGCTACCCATGGCTATTTACTCCGACAACCACACCGTCGTGCTGCTGGATCTCCGTCAACCTCTCCTCCCCCCTTGCTAGATCAAGAAGGAGGAGACATCATCCGCTCCGTACATGTGTTGAACGCGGAGGTGCCGTCCGTTCAGCGCTAGGATCTCCGGTGATTTGGATCACGGCGAGTACGACTCCATCATCCACGTTCTCTTGAACGCTTCCGCTCGCGATCTACAAAGGTATGTAGATGCACTCCGATCACTCGTTGCTAGATGAACTCATAGATAGATCTTGGTGAAACCGTAGAAAATTTTATTTTCTGCAACGTTCCCCAATAGTGGCATCATGAGCTAGGTCTATGCGTAGTTCTCTTTGCACGAGTAGAACACAATTTGTTGTGGGCGTAGATGTTGTCAACTTTCTTGCCACTACTAGTCTTATTTTGCTTCAGCGGTATTGTGGGATGAAGCGGCCCGGACCGACCTTACACGTACGCTTACGTGAGACAGGTTCCACCGACTGACATGCACTAGTTGCATAAGGTGGCTAGCGGGTGTCTGTCTCTCCCACTTTAGTTGGAGCGGATTCGATGAAAAGGGTCCTTATGAAGAGTAAATAGAAGTTGACAAATCACGTTGTGGCTTTTACATAGGTAAGAAAACGTTCTTGCTAGAACCCTATTGCAGCCACGTAAAACTTGCAACAACAATTAGAGGACGTCTAACTTGTTTTTGCAGCAAGTGTTTTGTGATGTGATATGGCCAAAGTTGTGATGAATGATGAATGATATATATGTGATGTATGAGATCATGTTCTTGTAATAGGAATCACGACTTGCATGTCGATGAGTATGACAACCGGCAGGAGCCATAGGAGTTGTCTTTATTTTGTATGACCTGCGTGTCATTGAGAAACGCCATGTAAATTACTTTACTTTATTGCTAAATGTGTTAGCCATAGTGGTAGTAGTAATAGTTGGCGAGCAACTTCATGGAGACATGATGATGGAGATCATGATGATGGAGATCATGGTGTCATGCCGGTGACAAGATGATCATGGAGCCCCAAGATGGAGATCAAAGGAGCTATATGATATTGGCCATATCATGTCACTATTATTTGATTGCATGTGATGTTTATCATGTTTTTGCATCTTGTTTACTTAGAACGACGGTAGTAAATAAGATGATCCCTCATAATAATTTCAAGAAAGTGTTCCCCCTAACTATGCGCCGTTGCGACAGTTCGTTGTTTCGAAGCACCACGTGATGATCGGGTGTGATAGATTCTAACATTCACATACAACGGGTGTAAGACAGATTTACACACGCAAACACTTAGGTTAACTTGACGAGCCTAGCATGTATAGACATGGCCTCGGAACACAAGAGACCGAAAGGTCGAAAATGAGTCGTATGAAAGATACGATCAACATGGAGATGTTCACCGATGATGACTAGTCCGTCTCACATGATGATCGGACACGGCCTAGTCGAGTCGGATCATGTTTCACTTAGATGACTAGGGGATGTCTAATCTGAGTGGGAGTTCATTAAATAATTTGATTAGATGAACTTAATTATCATGATCTTAGTCTAAAAATCTTTGCATAAATGTCTTGTAGATCAAATAGCCAACGCTCACGTCAACATGAACTTCAACGCGTTCCTAGAGAAAACCAAGCTGAAAGATGATGGCAGCAACTATTCGGACTGGGTCCGGAACCTGAGGATTATCCTCATAGCCGCCAAGAAAGATTATGTCCTAGAAGCACCGCTAGGTGACGCACCCGTCCCACAGAACCAAGACATTGTGAACGCTTGGCAGTCACGTGCTGATGATTACTCCCTCGTTCAGTGCGGCATGCTTTACAGCTTAGAACCGGGGCTACAAAAGCGTTTTGAGAAACACGAAGCATATGAGATGTTCGAAGAGCTGAAAATGGTTTTCCAAGCTCATGCCCGGGTTGAGAGATATGAAGTCTCCGACAAGTTCTTCAGCTGTAAGATGGAGGAAAATAGTTCTGTCAGTGAGCACATACTCAAAATGTCTGGGTTGCATAACGGCTTGACTCAGCTGGAAGTTAACCTCCTAGAAGAGGCGGTCATTGACAGAATCATTCAGTCGCTCCCACCTAGCTACAAGAGCTTTGTGATGAACTACAATATGCAGGGGATGGAAAAGACCATTCCTGAAGTATTTGCAATGCTGAAATCAACAGAGGTAGAAATCAAAAAGTAACATCAAGTGTTGATGGTCAATAAAACCACCAGGTTCAAGAAAGGCAAGGGTAAGAAGAACTTCAAGAAGGACGGCAAGGATTTTGCAGCACCCGGTAAGCCAGTTGCCGGGAAGAAGTCAAAGAATGGACCCAAGCCTGAGACTGAATGCTTTATTGCAAAGGGAAGGGTCATTGGAAGCGAAAGTGCCCCAAATACTTAGCAGACAAGAAGGCCGGCAACACTAAAGGTATATGTGATATACATGTAATTGATGTGTACCTTACCAGTGCTCGTAGTAGCTCCTGGGTATTTGATACCGGTGCCGTTGCTCATATTTGTAACTCAAAGCAGGAGCTGTGGAATAAGCGGAGACTGGCGAAGGACAAGGTGACGATGCGCGTCGGGAATGGTTCCAAGGTCGATGTGATCGCCGTCGGCACGCTACCTCTACATTTACCTATGGGATTAGTTTTAAACCTCAATAATTGTTATTTAGTGCCAAGTTTGAGCATGAACATTGTATTAGGATCTCGTTTAATACGAGATGGCTACTCATTTAAATCCGAGAATAATGGTTGTTCTATTTATATGAGAGATATGTTTTATGGTCATGCTCCGATGGTCAATGGTTTATTCTTAATGAATCTCGAACGTGATGTTACACATATTCATAGTGTGAATACCAAAAGATGTAAAGTTGATAACGATGGTCCCACATACTTGTGGCACTGCCGCCTTGGTCACATTGGTGTCAAGCGCATGAAGAAGATCCATGCCGATGGACTTTTAGAGTCTCTCGATTATGAATCATTTGACACATGCGAACCATGCCTCATGGGAAAAATGACCAAGACTCCGTTCTCCGGAACAATGGAGCGAGCAACCAACTTATTGGAAATCATACATACTGATGTTTGCGGTCCAATGAGCGTTGAGGCTCGCGGAGGATATCGTTATGTTCTCACTCTCACTGATGACTTGAGTAGATATGGGTATGTCTACTTCTGAGACCATTGAAAAGTTAAAGGAATTTCAGAATGAGGTAGAGAATCAACGTGACCGAAAAATAAAGTTTTTACGATCAGATCGTGGAGGAGAATATTTAAGTCACGAATTTGGCACACACTTAAGGAAATGTGGAATCGTTTCACAACTCACGCCGCCTGGAACACCTCAACGTAACTGTGTGTCCGAACGTCATAATCACACTCTATTGGATATGGTGCGATCTATGATGTCCCTTACTGATTTACCGCTATCTTTTTGGGGATACGCTCTAGAGACAGCTACATTCACTTTAAATAGGGCACCGTCTAAATCCGTTGAGATGACACCGTATGAATTATGGTTTGGGAAGAAACCTAAGCTGTCGTTTCTATTGTTTGGGGATGTGATGCTTATGTCAAGAAACTTCAACCTGAAAAGCTCGAACCCAAGTCGGAAAAATGCGTCTTCATAGGATACCCTAAGGAAACCATTGGGTATACCTTCTACCTTAGATCCGAAGGCAAGATCTTTGTTGCCAAGAATGGATCCTTTCTGGAAAAAAGAGTTTCTCTCGAAAGGAGTAAGTGGGAGGAAAGTAGAACTCGATGAAGTACTACCTCTTGAACCGGAAAGTAGTGCAGCTTAGGAAAATGTTCCTGTGGTGCCTACATCCACTGGAGAGGAAATTAATGATGATGATCAAGGTACTTCAAATCAAGTTGCTACTGAACTTCGTAGGTCCACAAGGACACGTTCCACACCAGAGTGGTATGGCAACCCTGTCTTGGAAATCATGTTGTTGGACAATGGTGAACCTTCGAACTATGAAGAAGCGATGGCGGGCCCAGATTCCAACAAATGGCTTGAAGCCATGCAATCCGAGATAGGATCCATGTATGAAAAAAAAGTATGGACTTTGACAGACTTGCCCGATGATCGGCGAGCGATAGAAAACAAATGGATCTTTAAGAAGAAGACGGACGCGGATGGTAATGTTACCATCTATAAAGCTCGACTTCTCGCTAAGGGTTATTGGAAAGTTCAAGGGGTTGACTACGATGAGACTTTCTCTCCCGTAGCGAAGCTGAAGTCCGTCCGAATCTTGTTAGCAATTGCCGCATACTATGATTATGAGATATGGCAAATGGACGTCAAAACGGCATTCCTTAACGATTATCTTAAGGAAGAACTGTATATGATGCAGCCAGAAGGTTTTGTCGACCCTAAGAATGCTAACAAGGTATGCAAGCTCCAGCGATCCATTTATGGGCTGGTGCAAGCATCTCGGAGTTGGAACATTCGCTTTGATGAGATGATCAAAGCGTTTGGGTTTATGCAGACTTATGGATAAGCCTGCGTTTACAAGAAAGTGAGTGGGAGCTCTGTAGCATTTCTCATATTATATGTAGATGACATACTTTTGATGGGAAATGATATAGAACTTTTGGACATCATTAAGGCCTACTTGAATAAGAGTTTTTCAATGAAGGACCTTGGAGAAGCTGCTTATATATTAGGCATCAAGATCTATAGAGATAGATTAAGACGCCTCATAGGTCTTTCACAAAGCACATACCTTGATAAGATATTGAAGAAGTTCAATATGGATCAGTCTAAGAAGGGGTTCTTGCCTGTGTTACAAGGTGTGAAATTGAGCTCAGCTCAATGTCCTACCACGGCAAAAGATATAGAAGAGATGAGTGTCATCCCCTATGCCTTAGCCATAGGGTCTATTATGTATGCCATGCTATGTACCAGACCTGATGTAAACCTTGCCGTAAGTTTGGTAGGAAGGTACCAAAGTAATCCCGGCAAGGAACACTCAACAGCGGTCAAGAATATCCTGAAGTACCTGAAAAGGACTAAGGACATGTTTCTCGTTTATGGAGGTGACGAAGAGCTCGTCGTAAAGGGTTACGTCAACGCTAGCTTCGACACAGATCTGGATGACTCTAAGTCACAAACCGGATACATGTATATGTTGAATGGTGGAGCAGTAAGCTGGTGCAGCTGCAAGCAGAGCGTCGTGGCGGGATCTACATGTGAAGCGGAGTACATGGCAGCCTCGGAGGCAGCAGATGAAGCAATTTGGGTGAAGGAGTTCATCACCGACCTAGGAGTCATACCCACTGCGTCGGGGCCGATCAAACTTTTCTGTGACAACACTGGAGCTATTGCACTAGCCAAGGAGCCCAGGTTTCACAAGAAGACCAGGCACATCAAGCGTCGCTTCAACTCCATCCGTGAAAATGTTCAAGATGGAGACATAGAAATTTGCAAAGTGCATACGGATCTAACTGTCGTAGATAGATTGACTAAACCTCTTCCACGAGCAAAACATGATCAACACCAGAACTCTATGGGTGTTCGATTCATCACAATGTAACTAGATTATTGACTCTAGTGCAAGTGGGAGACTGTTGGAAATATGCCCTAGAGGCAATAATAAAAGGATTGTTATTATATTTCCTTGTTCATGATAATTGTCTTTTATTCATGCTATAATTGTGTTATCCGGAAATCGTAATACATGTGTGAATACATAGACACCAACATGTCCCTAGTAAGCCTCTAGTTGACTAGCTCGTTGATCAACAGATAGTCATGGTTTCCTGACTATGGACATTGGATGTCATTGATAACGAGATCACATCATTAGGAGAATGATGTGATGGACAAGACCCAATCCTAAGCATAGCACAAGATCGTGTAGTTCGTTTGCTAGAGCTTTTCCAATGTCAAGTATCTTTTCCTTAGACCATGAGATCGTGTAACTCCCGGACACTATAGGAGTGCTTTGGGTGTACCAAACGTCACAACGTAACTGGGTGACTATAAAGGTATACTACAGGTATCTCCGAAAGTGTCTGTTGGGTTGACACGGATCGAGACTGGGATTTGTCACTCTGTATGACGGAGAGGTATCTCTGGGCCCACTCGGTAATGCATCATCACAATGAGCTCAAAGTGACCAAGTGTCTGGTCACGGGATCATGCATTACGGTACGAGTAAAGTGACTTGCCGGTAACGAGATTGAACGAGGTATTGGGATACCGACGATCGAATCTCGGGCAAGTAACGTACCGATTGACAAAGGGAATTGCATACGGGGTTGCTTGAATCCTCGACATCGTGGTTCATTCGATGAGATCATCGAGGAGCATGTGGGAGCCAACATGGGTATCCAGATCCCGCTGTTGGTTATTGGCCGGAGAGCCGTCTCGGTCATGTCTATGTGTCTCCCGAACCCGTAGGGTCTACACACTTAAGGTTCGGTGACGCTAGGGTTGTAGAGATATGAGTATGCAGTAACCCGAAAGTTGTTCGGAGTCCCCCATGAGATCCCGGACGTCACGAGGAGTTCCGGAATGGTCCAGAGGTGAAGAATTATATATAGGAAGTGCAGTTACGGCCATCGGGAGAGTTTCGGGGGTCACCGGTACTGTACCGGGACCACCGGAAGGGTCCCGGGGGTCCACCGGCTGGGGCCACCTATCCCGGAGGGCCTCGTGGGCTGAAGTGGGGAGGGGAACCAGCCCCTGGTGGGCTGGTGCACCCTCCTTGGGCCCTCCCATGCGCTTAGGGTTGGGAACCCTAGGGGAGGGGGCGCCTCCACTTGCCTTGGGGGGTAATCCACCCCCTTGGCCGCCGCCCCCTAGGAGATCCCATCTCCTAGGGCTGGCGCACCCCCTAGGGGGCCTATATAAAGGGGGGGGGGGAGGGAGGGCAACACACCCCAAGTCTTGGCGCCTCCCTCTCCCCTGCTACACCTCTCCCTCTCGCAGAAGATCGGCGAAGCCCTGCTGCTTCACTGCTGCATCCACCACCACACCGTCGTGCTGCTGGATCTCTGTCAACCTCTCCTCCCCCCTTGCTGGATCAAGAAGGAGGAGACGTCATCGCTCCGTACGTGTGTTGAATGCGGAGGTGCCGTCCGTTCGGCACTAGGATCTCCGGTGATTTGGATCACGACGAGTACGACTCCATCATCCACGTTCTCTTGAACGCTTCCGCTCGCGATCTACAAAGGCATGTAGATGCACTCCGATCACTCGTTGCTAGATGAACTCATAGATAGAACTTGGTGAAATCATAGAAATTTTTATTTTCTGCAACGTTCCCCAATAGTGGCATCATGAGCTAGGTCTATGCGTAGTTCTCTTTGCACGAGTAGAACACAATTTGTTGTGGGCGTAGATGTTGTCAACTTTCTTGCCACTACTAGTCTTATTTTGCTTCAGCGGTATTGTGGGATGAAGCGGCCCGGACCGACCTTACACGTACGCTTACGTGAGACAGGTTCCACCGACTGACATGCACTAGTTGCATAAGGTGGCTTGCGGGTGTCTGTCTCTCCCACTTTAGTTGGAGCGGATTCGACGAAAAGGGTCCTTATGAAGAGTAAATAGAAGTTGAAAAATCACGTTGTGGCTTTTACGTAGGTAAGAAAACATTCTTGCTAGAACCCTATTGCAGCCACGTAAAACTTGCAACAACAATTAGAGGACGTCTAACTTGTTTTTGCAGCAAGTGTTTTGTGATGTGATATGGCCAAAGTTGTGATGAATGATGAATGATATATATGTGATGTATGAGATCATGTTCTTGTAATAGGAATCACGACTTGCATGTCGATGAGTATGACAACCGGCAGGAGCCATAGGAGTTGTCTTTATTTTATATGACCTGCGTGTCATTGAGAAACGCCATGTAAATTACTTTACTTTATTGCTAAACGTGTTAGCCATAGTGGTAGTAGTAATAGTTGGCGAGCAACTTCATGGAGACACGATGATGGAGATCATGGTGTCATGCCGGTGACAAGATGATCATGGAGCCCCAAGATGCAGATCAAAGGAGCTATATGATATTGGCCATGTCATGTCACTATTATTTGATTGCATGTGATGTTTATCATGTTTTTGCATCTTGTTTACTTAGAACGACGGTAGTAAATAAGATGATCCCTCATAATAATTTCAAGAAAGTGTTCCCCCTAACTGTGCGCCGTTGCGACAGTTCGCTGTTTCGAAGCACCACGTGATGATCGGGTGTGATAGATTCTAACATTCACATACAACGGGTGTAAGACAGATTTACACACGCAAACACTTAGGTTAACTTGACGAGCCTAGCATGTATAGACATGGCCTCGGAACACAAGAGACCGAAAGGTCGAAAATGAGTCGTATGAAAGATACGATCAACATGGAGATGTTCACCGATGATGACTAGTCCGTCTCACATGATGATCGGACACGGCCTAGTCGAGTCGGATCATGTTTCACTTAGATGACTAGGGGATGTCTAATCTGAGTGGGAGTTCATTAAATAATTTGATTAGATGAACTTAATTATCATGATCTTAGTCTAAAAATCTTTGCATAAATGTCTTGTAGATCAAATAGCCAACGCTCACGTCAACATGAACTTCAACGCGTTCCTAGAGAAAACCAAGCTGAAAGATGATGGCAGCAACTATTCGGACTGGGTCCGGAACCTGAGGATTATCCTCATAGCCGCCAAGAAAGATTATGTCCTAGAAGCACCGCTAGGTGACGCACCCGTCCCACAGAACCAAGACATTGTGAACGCTTGGCAGTCACGTGCTGATGATTACTCCCTCGTTCAGTGCGGCATGCTTTACAGCTTAGAACCGGGGCTACAAAAGCGTTTTGAGAAACACGGAGCATATGAGATGTTCGAAGAGCTGAAAATAGTTTTCCAAGCTCATGCCCGGGTCGAGATATATGAAGTCTCCGACAAGTTCTTCAGCTGTAAGATGGAGGAAAATAGTTCTGTCAGTGAGAACATACTCAAAATGTCTGGGTTGCATAACCGCTTGACTCAGCTGGAAGTTAACCTCCTAGAAGAGGCGGTCATTGACAGAATAATTCAGTCGCTCCCACCTAGCTACAAGAGCTTTGTGATGAACTACAATATGTAGGGGATGGAAAAGACCATTCCTGAAGTATTTGCAATGCTGAAATCAACAGAGGTAGAAATCAAAAAGGAACATCAAGTGTTGATGGTCAATAAAACCACCAGGTTCAAGAAAGGCAAGGGTAAGAAGAACTTCAAGAAGGACGGCAAGGATGTTGCCGCACCTGGTAAGCCAGTTGCTGGGAAGAAGTCAAAGAATGGACCCAAGCCTGAGACTGAATGCTTTTATTGCAAAGGGAAGGGTCACTGGAAGCGAAACTGCCCCAAATACTTAGCGGACAAGAAGGCCGGCAACACTAAAGGTATATGTGATATACATGTAATTGATGTGTACCTTACCAGTGCTCGTAGTAGCTCCTGGGTATTTGATACCGGTGCCGTTGCTCATATTTGTAACTCAAAGCAGGAGCTGCGGAATAAGCGGAGACTGGCGAAGGACGAGGTGACGATGCGCGTCGGGAATGGTTCCAAGGTCGATGTGATCGCCGTCGGCACGCTACCTCTACATTTACCTACGGGATTAGTTTTAAACCTCAATAATTGTTATTTAGTGCCAAGTTTGAGCATGAACATTGTATCAGGATCTCGTTTAATACCAGATGGCTACTCATTTAAATCCGAGAATAATGGTTGTTCTATTTATATGAGAGATATGTTTTATGGTCATGCTCCGATGGTCAATGGTTTATTCTTAATGAATCTCGAATGTGATGTTACACATATTCATAGTGTGAATACCAAAAGATGTAAAGTTGATAACGATAGTCCCACATACTTGTGGCACTGCCGCCTTGATCACATTGGTGTCAAGCGCATGAAGAAGATCCATGTCGATGGACTTTTAGAGTCTCTCGATTATGAATCATTTGACACATGCGAACCATGCCTCATAGGCAAAATGACCAAGACTCCGTTCTCCGGAACAATGGAGCGAGCAACCAACTTATTGGAAATCATACATACTGATGTTTGCGGTCCAATGAGTGTTGAGGCTCGCGGAGGATATCGTTATGTTCTCACTCTCACTGATGACTTGAGTAGATATGGGTATGTCTACTTCTGAGACCTTTGAAAAGTTCAAGGAATTTCAGAATGAGGTAGAGAATCAACGTGACCGAAAAATAAAGTTCTTACGATCAGATCGTGGAGGAGAATATTTAAGTCACGAATTTGGCACACACTTAAGGAAATGTGGAATCGTTTCACAACTCACGCCGCCTGGAACACCTCAACGTAACGATGTGTCCGAACATCGTAATCACACTCTATTGGATATGGTGCGATCTATGATGTCCCTTACTGATTTACCGCTATCTTTTTGGGGATACGCTCTAGAGACAACTACATTCATTTTAAATAGGGCACCGTCTAAATCCATTGAGACGACACCATATGAATTATGGTTTGGGAAGAAACCTAAGTTGTCGTTTCTAAAAGTTTGGGGATACGATGCTTATGTCAAGAAACTTCAACCTGAAAAGCTCGAACTCAAGTCGGAAAAATGCGTCTTCATAGGATACCCTAAGGAAACCATTGGGTATACCTTCTACCTTAGATCCGAAGGCAAGATCTTTGTTTCCAAGAATGGATCCTTTTTGGAAAAAAGAGTTTCTCTCGAAAGGAGTAAGTGGGAGGAAAGTAGAACTCGATGAAGTACTACCTCTTGAACCGGAAAGTAGTGCAGCTCAGGAAAATGTTCCTGTGGTGCCTACATCCACTGGAGAGGAAATTAATGATGATGATCAAGGTACTTCAAATCAAGTTGCTACTGAACTTCGTAGGTCCACAAGGACACGTTCCACACCAGAGTGGTATGGCAACCCTGTCCTGGAAATCATGTTGTTGGACAACGGTGAACCTTCGAACTATGAAGAAGCGATGGCGGGCCCAGATTCCAACAAATGGCTTGAAGCCATGCAATCCGAGATAGGATCCATGTATGAAAACAAAGTATGGACTTTGACAGACTTGCCTGATGATCGGCGAGCGATAGAAAACAAATGGATCTTTAAGAAGAAGACGGACGCGGATGGCAATGTTACCATCTATAAAGCTCGACTTGTCGCTAAGGGTTATCGGCAAGTTCAAGGGGTTGACTACGATGAGACTTTCTCTCCCGTAGCGAAGCTGAATTCCGTCCGAATAATGTTAGCAATTGCCGCATACTATGATTATGAGATATGGCAAATGGACGTCAAAACGGCATTCCTTAATGGTTATCTTAAGGAAGAACTGTATATGATGCAGCCGGAAGGTTTTGTCGACCCTAAGAATGCTAACAAGGTATGCAAGCTCCAGCGATCCATTTATGGGCTGGTGCAAGCATCTCGGAGTTGGAACATTCGCTTTGATGAGATGATCAAAGCGTTTGGGTTTATGCAGACTTATGGAGAAGCCTGCGTTTACAAGAAAGTGAGTGGGAGCTCTGTAGCATTTCTCATATTATATGTAGATGACATACTTTTGATGGGAAATGATATAGAACTTTTGGACATCATTAAGGCCTACTTGAATAAGAGTTTTTCAATGAAGGACCTTGGAGAAGCTGCTTATATATTAGGCATCAAGATCTATAGAGATAGATCAAGACGACTCATAGGTCTTTCACAAACCACATACCTTGATAAGATATTGAAGAAGTTCAATATGGATCAGTCTAAGAAGGGGTTCTTGCCTGTGTTGCAAGGTGTGAAATTGAGCTCAGCTCAATGTCCGACCACGGCAAAAGATATAGAAGAGATGAGTGTCATCCCCCATGCCTCAGCCATAGGGTCTATTATGTATGCCATGCTGTGTAGCAAACCTGATGTAAACCTTGCCGTAAGTTTGGTAGGAAGGTACCAAAGTAATCCCGGCAAGGAACACTGGATAGTGGTCAAGAATATCCTGAAGTACCTGAAAAGGACTAAGGACATGTTTCTCGTTTATGGAGGTGACGAAGAGCTCGTCGTAAAGGGTTACGTCGATGCTAGCTTCGACACAGATCTGGATGACTCTAAGTCACAAACCGGATACGTGTATATGTTGAATGGTGGAGCAGTAAGCTGGTGCAGCTGCAAGTAGAGCGTCGTGGCGGGATCTACATGTGAAGCGGAGTACATGGCAGCCTCGGAGGCAGCACATGAAGCAATTTGGGTGAAGGAGTTCATCACCGACCTAGGAGTCATACCCAATGCGTCGGGGCCGATCAAACTTTTCTGTGACAACACTGGAGCTATTGCACTTGCCAAGGAGCCCAGGTTTCACAAGAAGACCAGGCACATCAAGCGTCGCTTCAACTCCATCCGTGAAAATGTTCAAGATGGAGACATAGAAATTTGCAAAGTGCATACGGATCTAAATGTCGTAGATCCATTGACTAAACCTCTTCCGCGAGCAAAACATGATCAACACCAGAACTCTATGGGTATTTGATTCATCACAATGTAACTAGATTATTGACTCTAGTGCAAGTGGGAGACTGTTGGAAATATGCCCTAGAGGCAATAATAAAAGGATTATTATTATATTTCCTTGTTCATGATAATTGTCTTTTATTCATGCTATAATTGTGTTATCCGGAAATCGTAATACATGTGTGAATACATAGACACCAACATGTCCCTAGTAAGCCTCTAGTTGACTAGCTCGTTGATCAACAGATAGTCATGGTTTCCTGACTATGGACATTAGATGTCATTGATAACGAGATCACATCATTAGGAGAATGATGTGATGGACAAGACCCAATCCTAAGCATAGCACAAGATCGTGTAGTTCGTTTGCTAGAGCTTTTCCAATGTCAAGTATCTTTTCCTTAGACCATGAGATCGTGTAACTCCCGGACACTGTAGGAGTGCTTTGGGTGTACCAAATGTCACAACGTAACTGGGTGACTATAAAGGTATACTACGGGTATCTCCGAAAGTGTCTGTTGGGTTAACACGGATCGAGACTGGGATTTGTCACTCCGTATGACGGAGAGGTATCTCTGGGCCCACTCGGTAATGCATCATCACAATGAGCTCAAAGTGACCAAGTGTCTGGTCACAGGATCATGCATTACGGTACGAGTAAAGTGACTTGCCGGTAACGAGATTGAACGAGGTATTGGGATACCGACGATCGAATCTCGGGCAAGTAACGTACCGATTGACAAAGGGAATTGCATACGGGGTTGCTTGAATCCCCAACATCGTGGTTCATCCGATGAGATCATCGAGGAGCATGTGGGAGCCAACATGGGTATCTAGATCCCGCTGTTGGTTATTGGCCGGAGAGCCGTCTCGGTCATGTCTACGTGTCTCCCGAACCCGTAGGGTCTACACACTTAAGGTTTGGTGACGCTAGGGTTGTAGAGATATGAGTATGCAGTAACCCGAAAGTTGTTCGAAGTCCCGGATGAGATCCCGGACGTCGCGAGGAGTTCCGGAATGGTCCGGTGCAGTTTCGGGCATTGGTAGAGTTTCAAGGGTCACCGGTATTGTACCGGGACCACCGGAAGGGTCCCGGGGGTCCACCGGGTGGGGCCACCTATCCTGGAGGGCGTCGTGGGCTGAAGTGGGGAGGGGAACCAGCCCCTGGTGGGCTGGTGCACCCCCCTTGGGCCCCCCATGCGCCTAGGGTTGGGAACCCTAGGGGAGGGGCGCCTACACTTGCCTTGGGGGGGTACTCCACCCCCTTGGCCGCCGCCCCCCTAGGAGATCCCATCTCCTAGGGCCGGTGCACCCCCCTAGGGGGCCTATATAAAGGGGGGAGGGAGGGCAACACACCCCAAGTCTTGGCGCCTCCCTCTCCCCTGCTACACCTCTCCCTCTCGCAGAAGATCGGCGAAGCCCCGCTGCGTTCACTGCTGCATCCACCACCACGCTGTCGTGCTGCTGGATCTCCGTCAACCTCTCCTCCCCCCTTGCTGGATCAAGAAGGAGGAGACATCATCCGCTCCGTACGTGTGTTGAACGCGGAGGTGCCGTCCGTTCGGCGCTAGGATCTCCGGTGATTTGGATCACGGCGAGTACGACTCCATCATCCACATTCTCTTGAACGCTTCCGCTCGCGATCTACAAAGGTATGTAGATGCACTCCGATCACTCATTGCTAGATGAACTCATAGATAGATCTTGGTGAAACCGTAGAAATTTTTTATTTTCTGCAACGTTCCCCAACATGCTTAATTTATGTTTTGCAGAGAGACGTCAGTCTCGCTAGTAGTTCCGTGTGGGCTTCGACGTTTAGCTTGCTACCTCCGCTACGATCTCGTGCCCTCGGTAGGATCTGGTAGATAGTCAGGCTTCTTAGCCTTTTTCATTTGTAGATGTCTGTACTCAGACATGTTAAGCTTCCCCATGTGTTTGACTTGTATGCTCTGAATGTTGGGTCATGAGACCCATGTTTGTAATATCTCGCTCCTTGGAGCCTAATGAATAAATACTTTGAGTCGTAGAGTTATGTTGTGATGCCATGTTGTATTTGCATATATCTAGCATATTGTGTGTATGATTGAAATGCTTGGTTTGTGTGGGATCCGACAACCTAGTGGTTTATCCTTGGTAGCCTCTCTTATGGGGAAATGTAGTCTTGTGCTTCCATGAGCCATAGTAGTCCGCTACAGCCCGGTTCACCGGAGTCCTGCTAGCCCAACACTACTGCTCAGGACACTTGACTGGCCGGCATGTGTTTCACTTTGTTCCTGTGTCTGTCCCTTTGGGGGAATGTCACACGGTGACATCCGGAGTCCTGCCTAGCCTACTACAGCCCGGGTTACCGGAGTCCTATTAGCCCAGTGCTACAGCCCGGATTCATACGCTGCTGACCGACATGCTCGAAGTTGATTCATGTATGTCTGTCCCCATGGGTTAGTGCCAATTTGGGTTCGCGACTAGCCATGTCGTCCCGGGTTCTCTGTCATATGGATGCTAGCGACACTATCATATACGTGAGCCAAAAGGCGCAAATGGTCCCGGGCCATGGTAAGGCGACACCCGTGGGAATACCGTGTGTGAGGCTGCAAAGTGATATGAGGTGTTACCAGCTAGATCGATGTGACTTGGAATCAGGGTCCTGACACCTAGGGGGGGGCGCCCCCCACCCTCGTGAGAAGGGTGTGGCCCCCCTGGCCTTCATCTTTGGCGTGGATTTTTCTTTATTTCTTTTAAGACGTTCCGTGGAGTTTCAGGACTTTTGGAGTTGCGCAGAATAGGTCTCTAATATTTGCTCCTTTTCCAGACCAGAATTCCATCTGTCGGCATTCTCCCTCTTTATGTAATCCTTGTAAAATAAGAGAGAATAGCCATAAGTATTGTGATATAAAGTGAAATATCAGTCCATAATGCGATAAATATCGATATAAAAGCATGATGCAAAATGGACGTATCAATGCCCAAGGTTCATTCCAGCCGGCCAAAGAAACAAAGAAGGTACCTCTGGACCCGAAGCACCCAGAAAGGTTTGCGACCATCGGGGCAAACCTGGACAGCAAATAGGAAGGCGAGCTCGTCGATTTCCTCCATGAGAATTGGGACATCTTCGCATGGTCCCCCAAGGACATGCCGGGTGTTCCGAAGGAATTCGCCGAGCACAAGATACACGTCCGAGAAGGTGCAAAACCAGTCAAACAGCCCCTCCGCCGACTATCGGAAGAGAAGAGAAGGATTGTAGGAGAAGAGATAGCCCGGCTTCTGGCAGCCGGCTTCATTATGGAAGTTTTCTTTCCAGAGTGGCTCGCCAACCCGGTCCTCGTGCTGAAGAAAAATAACAAGTGGCGCATGTGTATAGACTACACTAGCCTCAACAAGGCCTGCCCCAAAGACCTCAGAGAGATATTTGAAAACTTGCGCCGGTTCGAGATCAAGCTCAACCCCGAGAAATGCGTGTTCGGAGTACCAGCCGGCCAGCTTCTAGACTTCCTGGTCTCCGAACGCGACATCGAATGCAACCCGATGAAGATCAAGACCATAGAGAGAATGGAGATTCCCACCAAGCTATGAGACGTCCAGAAGTTCACCGGATTCTTGGCTTCCCTGAACCGCTTCATCAGCCGTCTCAGAGAGAAAGCTCTCCCCCTCTACCGACTCATGAAGAAGTCCACTCACTTCGAGTGGAATGACCAAGCGGACCAAGCTTTCCACGAGCTAAAGAAGATGCTGACCACGCCGCCTATCTTGGCGGCACTGACTGAGAAAGAGCCCATGCTCCTTTACATTGCCGCCACTAGCCGGGTGGTCAGCACAGTTATCGTGGTCCAGCGCCCAGAAGAAGGCCGAGCTCAGCGAGTCCAGAGGCCGGTGTATTATTTAAGCGAAGTATTATCCGCCTCGAAGCAGAACTACCCACACTACCAGAAGATGTTCTATGGTGTGTACTTCGCCGCCAAGAAGCTCAAGCCCAACTTTCAAGAGCACCCCATCACGGTCGTATGTACTGCCCCGCTCGCCGAGATCATAGGCAGCCGGGATGCATCCGGCCGAGTGGCAAAATGGGCCATTGAGTTGGCTCCTTACACGATCTTCTACCAGCCCCGCACCGCCATTAAGTCCCATGCACTGGCCGACTTCCTCGTCGACTGGGCGAAACCCAGTACCTGCCACTGGCCCCCGACTCCACTCATTGGCAGATGCACTTCGATGGGTCCAAGATGCACACCGACTTGGGAGCCGGCATCATCCTCACCTCTCCCAAGGGCGACAAGCTCAAGTACACATTGCAAATTCATTTTGCCGCCTCCAACAATGTGGCCGAGTACGAGGCGCTCATACACGGGCTCCGGCTAGCCAAAGAGCTCGGCATCCGCCAGATCCTGTGCTATGGCGACTCGGATTTGGTGGTCCAGCAGTCATCTGGTGACTGGGACGCCAAGGACGCGAACATGGCGAGCTACCGCTTCCTCGTTCAGCAAATCAGTGGATACTTTGAAGGATGCGAGTTCCTTCATGTACCATGGGCCGACAACGTGCGAGCAGATGCCTTGGCACGAATAGGCTCCACCCGGCAAGCTATACTAGCCGGCGTTTCTATCCACCGCCTCCTCAAGCCGTCTATAAAGCCGTCTCCAGAATCTGATTCCATCTTCGTGCCGCCTGACCCCGACGCAGTCGGATCCGACTTGGGGAACCAAGCAGGCATCTCGGGGACTTTGACAGGCGGCCCGGGGACTGCCGTAGTCGCTCCCGGCCCGGGAACTTTGGAACTCGGCCCGGGGGCTACTACAGCCGGCCCGAGGACTGCATCGACACAACAGGCGGCGGCCGACTCCAACTCTTCACCACCCAGCCCACCCGCCCTGGTCACAGTAGCAGTTTTGACAGTAGAAGAAGTCACGACTCCATCATGGGCCCATCCCATCCTCAACTTCTTAGCAAACAGAGAGTTGCCAACTGATGAGATCTCGGCAAGACAAGTCCAACACCGAGCCAGAGCATACACAATAGTAAACCGAGAGCTTGTTAGGCGCAGCGTCACTGGAGTCTTCCAGCGCTGCGTCGAGCCAGAGAAGGGCATAGCAATCCTCAAGGACATCCACCAAGGTGAATGCGGCCACCATGCAGCCTCAAGATCACTCGTCGCCAAAGCTTTCCGCCAGGGATTCTTCTGGCCGACTGCTTTGGATAACACCAAGGAGCTAGTCAAACACTGCAAAGGGTGCCAAGTTTTTAGTTCCAAGCAACACCTGCCGGCTTCTGCACTCAAGGCCATCCCCCTCACCTGGCCTTTTGCCGTATGGGGGCTGGACATGGTGGGCCCATTCAAGATGGCACGCGGCGGCATGACACATCTGCTTGTCGCTGTGGACAAATTTACCAAGTGGATTGAAGCAAAGCCGATCAAGAAGCTGCATGGGCCGACTGCCGTAACTTTCATCGCCGATATCATAACCCGGTACGGTGTACCGCACAACATCATCACCGACAATGGCACAAATTTTGCAAAGGGAGCACTGGCACGTTTCCGCGCAACACAAGGCATCTGGCTAGACCTAGCATCCGTTGCCCACCCGCAGTCAAACGGCCAGGTCGAGCGAGCAAACGGCCTCATCCTCTCCGGCATCAAGCCCCGACTGGTCGTGCCACTTGAGCGTTCGGCCGGCTGTTGGCTCGACAAGCTGTCGGCCGTCCTCTGGAGTTTGCGCACTACCCCAAACAAGTCAACCAGCTTCACCCCTTTCTTCCTTGTATATGGTGCCGAGGCTGTCATCCCAACTGACATCGAGTTCGACTCACCTCGGGTCACCATGTACACGGAGGCAGAGGCCAAGGAAGCACGAGAAGACGACGTCGACCTACTGGAAGAAGGCCGACTATTAGCCCTCAGCCGGTCCACCATCTATCAGCAGGGTCTGCGTTGCTACCACAGCCGGAAGGTCAAGCCAAGATCGTTCCAAGAGGGCGATCTTGTGCTCCGGCTGATCCAGTGAACAGCCGGCCAGCACAAGCTCTCGGCCCCTTGGGAGGGCCCCTTCATCATCAGCAGAGCTTTAGGCAACGACTCCTACTACCTAATCGACGCGCAGAAGCCGAAGGCACGCAAGAGAGATGATTCCGGCAAGGAGTCGGAACAACCATGGAATGCTAATCTCCTCCGGAGATTTTATAGTTAAAAAGCAGTATGTACCACGCTACCTTTTGTACTAAGTGCGAGACAAAGGGTCCCCCGAGGAGCACTCGAGGACTACCCTCCTCTATCTATGAATGATGAGTATCATGCCTATGATTATGTTACTACATTTGCTTTTTCGTCCGGCACCGGGTTCGACCAGTCGGCCCAGGGACTCGCCGCCTCGAGTTATATCTAAAGTTCTGCCTGCAGTCAGACAAGTAGTGTGCCGGCACCCAATCCCCCTGTCGGTGTCAAAACCGGCGGATCTCAGGTAGGGGGTCCTGAACTGTGCGTCTAGGTGGATGGTAACAGGAGACAAGGGACACAATGTTTTACCCAGTATCGGGCCCTCTTGATGGAGGTAAAACCCTACGTCCTGCTCGATTAATATTGATGGTATGGGTAGTACAAGAGTAGATCTACCACGAGATCAAGGAGGCTAAACCCTAGAAGCTAGCCTATGGTATGATTGTTGTATGATGAAGTTGTCCTATGGACTAAAACCCTCCGGTTTATATAGACACCGGAGAGGATTAGGGTTACACAAAGTCGGTTACAATGGTAGGAGATCTTGAATATCCACATCGCCAAGCTTGCCTTCCACGCCAAGGAAAGTCCCATCCAGACACGGGACGAAGTCGTCAATCTTGTATCTTCATAGTCCTGGAGTCCGGCTGAAGGTATAGTCCGGCTACCCGAACACCCCCTAATCCAGGACTCCTTCAGTAGCCCCTGAACCAGGCTTCAATGACGATGAGTCCGGCGTGCAGATTGTCTTCGGCATTGCAAGGCGGGTTCCTCCTCCAAATTCTTCATAAAAGTTTGTAAACACCAAGAGTAGTGTCCGGCTCTGCAAAATAAGTTTCCACGTATTGCCATAGAGAGAATAATATTAACACAAATCTAATCTGCTGACGTATTCCGCAGCGTGACATCACACTATGGCCAAGCCTTTATTCGAATTGTTTTCACTTCTCCACCTCAGCGTGTTTTGCGAGGCGGTTTCCTTGGCACGTCTTGTCAAAGCAGAGATCGTGTCCTCTTTACTTACGGGATTCTCATCAATACGGACGTGGGTAACCCAATCGTGCCCGTTAGCATGTCTTCTCGATTAAAGGCGAGTCCCAAACGGTTACGGGGAGGGCTCCTGGTATTCAACCTCTTATAAAGAGACCAAGGCCTTACTCCTTTTCTCCAATCTCTAAACAAGTCTGCCCGTCGCCTCGAGTTCCAACACCCTAGGCTCCAGATTCCAGGCGCTTCGGACCTTCGACAATGTCCGGTTCCGACCTTTAAGGCCGATGGATGCCCTCCTCCGTCACGGAGGAGGATGTGCTAAAGTTGAGAGAGGCTAAGTTCTTGACCGCCGAAATTTCGCATAGGTTGCCTGCTCAAAGGCAGGCTATTCCCAGTCCCCAGCCCGGTGAGAGCGTGGTGTTCATGTCTCACTTCCTTCGGGGGTTAGGCTTCCCGATGGATCCCTTTGTGAGGGGGCTGATGTTCTATTATGGGCTGGAATTTCATGACTTAGCTCCGGAGTCCATCCTCCATATTTCCTCATTCATCGTTGTGTGCGAAGCATTCCTCCGTGTTACTCCTCACTTTGGATTATGGCTCAAGACTTTTGGAGCGGAGCCGAAGATGATTGAGGGACGGCACACAGAGTGCGGAGGCGCTGTCATAAGTAAGAATGCTGATGCTCCATCGCCCAAGGGCTCCTTTCAAGAGGAGCTCGGTTTGTGGCAACGAGAGTGGTTCTATATCACCGCTCCCAGGAGCGCCAAGTGGGTGGAGCCTCCTGCCTTTCGCTCGGGTCCCCCACCACGACTAGCGTCATGGGTCAACAAAGGATTAGATTGGGGGTTATCCAAAGACGTGCCCTTGTTGCAGGGCCGTATTAGGGATCTCTTAGAAAGAGACCTCAACCTGGTCAAGGTGACGCAGGTCATGCTGATTCGCCGAACACTGCCCGGCAAACGTCACTCCCTTCGTCTGTGGGAGTTTAATCCGGAGGGCCCACGAGCTCTCCAGCATTTTATGGGCGCAACACCCATGGAGATGTATAAAATGTTCTTCGGATCACAAGCGATGTGCCCGGATTTGACCAAGGATGCAGGTTTAAGCTGCAATCGCCCGGATACTCAAGTAAGTAACCTTGTGCCCGGACTCGCTACCCGTAAGATTGTCATAAACTCGCCCCTAAAAGAGCTGTCCTTTTAAACAGGAGTGGATAGTGAAGGCAAAGCTGATCAGGTGTCCGGCTCCCCTTCCTGAGACCAGGCCGGATCCCGTGCTAGTCAGGATGTTGAAGAACGTGCCTTTGGAGGGAAGTGAGGGGGAGTGTCGGTGTCAAAACCGGCGGATCTCGGGTAGGGGGTCCCGAACTATGCGTCTAGGCCGGATGGTAACAGGAGGCAGGGAGCACGATGTTTTACCCAGGTTCGGACCCTCTTGATGGAGGTAAAACCCTACGTCCTGCTTGATTAATATTGATGATATGGGTAGTACAAGAGTAGATCTACCACGAGATCAAGGAGGATAAACCCTAGAAGCTAGCCTATGGTATGATTGTTGTGTATGGAGTTGATTGCCTACGGACTACAACCCTCCGGTTTATATAGACACCGGATAGGGTTAGGGTTACACAGAGTCGGTTACAATGGTAGGAGCTCTTGAATATCCGCATCGCCAAGCTTGCCTTCCACGCTAAAGAAAGTCCCATCCGGACACGGGACGAAGTCTTCAATCTTGTATCTTCATAGTCCAGGAGTCCGGCTGAAGGTATAGTCCGGCTACCCGAACACCCCCTAATCCAGGACTCCCTCAGTAGCCCCTGAACCAGGCTTCAATGACGACGAGTCCGACGCGCAAATTTTCTTCGGCATTGCAAGGCGGGTTCCTCCTCCAAGTCCTTCGTAGAAGATTGTAAACACCAAGAGTAGTGTCCGGCTCTGCAAAATAAGCTTCCACATATTGCCATAGAGAGAATAATATTAACACAAATCAAATCTGCTGACGTATTCCGCAGTGCGCCATCACACTACGGCCAAGTCCTTTACTCGAATCATTTTTACTTTTTCACCTCAGCATGTTTTGCGAGGCGGTTTCCTTGGCACGTCTTGTCAAGGCAGAGATCGTGTACCCCCTTTACGGGATTCTCATCAATACGGACGTGGGTAACCCAACCGCGCCATTTATCACGGCGCTTGGGAGGCAAGCGAGTTTTATTAGGCAGGTGGGGACGCATAACCGCATCCGCCCATATAAGGGGATAAGGATCCACCTTTTTTACCTACGCCTTCTTCCTCCCTTGCCTATCCATCTCCTGCGCACTCGAGCTCCAGCGCCCAAGCCCGCACTTCCCACCTCGACCTTCTCCAGCGATGCCCGGAGCGGGAGGCAAGTGGATGGTCTCCTCCATCACGGAGGGCCATGTCAAAAAGCTAAGGAAGGCCGGATACTTGTCCAAAGACATCGCGCACCGGCTTCCCGAGGAGGGGCAGCTTCTCCCCACCCCAAGGCCCCATGAGAGGGTAGTATTCCTTCCCCACTTCCTCCGCGGACTGGGTTTTCCACTTCACCCATTCGTCCGGGGGCTCATGTTCTACTACGGCCTGGATTTCCATGATCTGGCCCCAAACTTCATCCTCAACATCTCGGCGTTTATCGTCGTGTGTGAGGCTTTCCTCCGCGTCCGCCCCCATTTCAGCCTCTGGCTCAAGACCTTCAACGTCAAGCCCAAGGTGGTGCGCGGCAGCCAGGCGGAGTGCGGAGGCACCATGGCAGGCAAGATTGCCAACGTCCTATGGCTCGAGGGCTCCTTCGTGGAAACCCTGAAGGGGTGGCAATCGTGGTGGTTTTATATCACCGAGCCGCGTGATCCGAAATGGATCGCAGCCCCCGAGTTCCGATCCGGACCCCCCACGCGGCTTATGTCCTGGAAAGAGACGGGCCTGTTGTGGGGCGACGAAAAAGAGGTGACCGGACTGCAGACATGCATCTAGTCCCTGGTGAGCAAGCTGATCAAGCTTGTCAATGTAATCCAGGTTATGCTCGTCCATCGGATCCTCCCGTGTCAACAACGGGGCTTTAATCTGTGGGAGTTCGACCCGGCGCAGCACCAAACCCTTAACATGCTCTTCGACATGACATATGAAGACGTTTGGAAGGTGCTAGCCAAAGGCGCCGAGGCTCCCACATCCGCTTCCGAGGACCGCGGATACAGCTCGCAGCGTCACGCTAGAGAGGTAAGCTATTTTCACCTTTTACAGGATGATAAGTTTTTTCATAGTTTGACTCTATGCGGGATCTAAACTCCCTTACCTTTGACAGGCTTGGCGGGCGAAGTCCGGATCGATTAACTGTCTGGCTCCCTTGCCCGAAGACCCAGCCCCTACTCTCCTAGTGAAGCTGCTGGTTCCGGCGCCTTATGTGGTGCGGGAGAAGAAGGCCAAGAAGAAGAAGGCCACGGGGACTCGAAAGAGTGCCCGTAATGTGGCGGTGTCGGACTCGTCATCCGACGAGTCCGAGATGCTCTCCTCCTGTGAGAACGAGGAGGAAGAAGAAAACTCTCCCCCTCCAGTGGGGGAGGAAAGAAGAGGAAGGCCACCCCAACGGGGGAAGCCGAGGGGTCTAGGCAAAGGAAGACCCCTCCGCCGGACTACGCCCCCAACGCCGAAGAGGACGAAGAGGAGTGGCCAGATAGGGCCAAGCATCCGGCGAAATCGTAAGTTCAGATATCAGAATAACTCATGATGTTCCTTTGTTGCACAACTTTCCCTAATGTCGAACATAATTATGCAGCCCGCCCTGGGCCGAACTCAACGAGTCGTCGAGCGGCTCCCTGGATTCATCGGACGTGAACTCAGTTCCGCCTGCTGTCCTCCCCCGCACTGCGGATGACGCCGAAGTGGCATCGCAACGAGCTCCGGGGCAGGAGGAGGTGGTCCTGGAGGAGCCGCAAGGCGACCTCCCGGACTCCAGGAGTAAAAGGGACAAGACCCCCCAGGGCTCCAAGTCCGGCTTTGAGCCGGACACCGTGCCGGAATCTTCAACGATTCCAGACCGCGGCAGGCGAACTCCTTCCAAGAGGAGCAAGCCTTCTGAGCCGGCGGCCTCCGTCCAACCGGAGGTGCCGGACAATCTGCTGGAGGTGCTTGAAGGCTCCTCCATCGACGAGGAGCACCGTACTATTATGAGTACGGTGATCCAGAAGGTTCAGTCCGCCAAGAGCGGACTGACTGAAGCTTGCGCTAGCCTTCTAACAGGCTTCGAGGTAAGTAAAAATATGTAAAAATATTACCGCATAGACAGTAGCCCCTGATGCTCTGTTTGGCGTTCGGAAAGAAAGCCGAATAGAGGATTTAGTAAATTTCATAGGAGTCTAACAATAAAGAGTCAATATGCGTGTGCAGGCTTCGTTGCTATCCACCACCGCAATGACTGCGGAGGTGGGTGTCCTGAAACAGGACCTCAAGCGGACCGAGCAAGAGCTCGGCCTTGCCAAGCGGTAGCTCGAGGAAAAAGAAGGTAGGAAATACCTTATAGAAAAAGTGCCTATAGAGAGGCATGATTGCAAAAAATAACAGGATTGCACTGCTTATTATAGGGGCCACGACTGAGGTGGCGACCCTCAAGCAGGCGCTGTCCGAGGCCGAAAAGAAAACGGCCATGGAGTGCACCGAGCGAGAGAAACTTGGGGCTCAGGTCGGCGAGGTGCAGCAAGAGCTTCAGGCTCTTATGAAAAAACAAGAGAGTTTGGAGCTTGACTCAAAGACCCAAGTGTCCGAGCTCGCGGCGGCCCTTGAGACTGCCAAGTCTGCCAAGGCCGAAGCCCAAAAGGCCCTCCAAGAGTTGGAGGAGATGAAGAAGATAGCAGCGGGTAAGGCATTCTTTATGCAAAGCAGAAATACAAAAGTAAACTACTTGTTACTTACCCGAATCCGGAGTTCTCCAGGGGCATTCGCAGATCTTCCCCGCAGCGTATCCGATGCCGCCGCATTCTACCGAGCTGAAGAGGGCAGCTCGACGGAGAAGGTGTTCTGGTCTCAGTATGCTGAGGCCGGACACCCTGTGCCCTTGAGCGACCAGCTGAAACAGCTGGTCGAACTCCACAAGGCGACCGAACAGGCCATGAAGGGCTTCATAGTTCGGCTGTGGCCCGGAGAGGCCCTCCCTGGGAGCTATTTCGGGCTGGTGGGCGGCTGGTGGAGGCCTGTCCGAGGCTCGAGGTCATCAAGCGCTCCGTCTGCATCGAAGGTGCCCGTCGGGCCCTTGCCCGTGCAAAGGTGCACTGGGGGAAGCTGGACGGTGAGAAGCTTGTGAAGGACGGGCCGCCGCCGGGGAAGGTGAAGGAAATATGCCCTAGAGGCAATAATAAAGTTATTATTTATTTCCTTATATCATGATAAATGTTTCTTATTCATGCTAGAATTGTATTAACCGGAAACATAATACATGTGTGAATACATAGACAAACAGAGTGTCACTAGTATGCCTCTACTTGACTAGCTCATTAATCAAAGATGGTTATGTTTCCTAACCATAGACAAAATAGTTGTTATTTGATTAATGGGATCACATCATTAGTTGAATGATCTGATTGACATGACCCATTCCATTAGCTTAGCACCCGATCGTTTAGTATGTTGCTATTGCTTTCTTCATGACTTATACATGTTCCTATGACTATGAGATTATGCAACTCCCGTTTGCCGGAGGAACACTTTGGGTGCTACCAAACGTCACAACGTAACTGGGTGATTATAAAGGAGCATTACAGGTGTCTCCAAAGGTAGATGTTGGGTTGGCGTATTTCGAGATTAGGATTTGTCACTCCGATTGTCGGAGAGGTATCTCTGGGCCCTCTCGGTAATGCACATCACATAAGCCTTGCAAGCATTACAACTAATATGTTAGTTGTGAGATGATGTATTATGGAACGAGTAAAGAGACTTGCCGGTAACGAGATTGAACTAGGTATTGGATACCGACGATCGAATCTCGGGCAAGTAAAATACCGATGACAAAGGGAACAACGTATGTTGTTATGCGGTCTGACCGATAAAGATCTTCGTAGAATATGTAGGAGCCAATATGGGCATCCAGGTCCCGCTATTGGTTATTGACCAGAGATTTGTCTCAGTCATGTCTGCATTGTTCTCGAACCGTAGGGTCCGCACGCTTAAAGTTACGATGACAGTTGTTATGAGTTTTATGCATGTTGATGTACCGAAGTTAGTTCAGAGTCCCGGATGTGATCACAGACATGACGAGGAGTCTCGAAATGGTCGAGACATAAAGATTGATATATTGGATGACTATATTCGGACACCGGAAGTGTTCCGGATGAATTTCGGATAAAACCGGAGCACCGGGGGGTTACCGGAACCCCCCGGGGGGTTAATGGGCCTTATGGGCCTAATGTGGAGAAGAGGAAGGGGCTGCCAGGGCAGGCTGCGCGCCCCCTCTTCCCCTAGTCCGAATTGGATAAGGAGGGAGGGGCGCCCCCCCCCTTTCCTTCTCTCCCCCCTCTCTCCTACTTGGACAAGGAAAAGGGGGAGGAGTCCTACTCCCGGTAGGAGTAGGACTCCTCCTGCGCCCACCTCCTAGCCGGCCGAACCCCTACCCTTGGCTCCTTTATATACGGAGGCAAGGGGGCACCCTAGGACACACAAGTTGATCCTCGTGATCGTTCCTTAGCCGTGTGCGGTGCCCCCTGCCACCATATTCCACCTCGGTCATATCGTTGTAGTGCTTAGGCGAAGCCCTGCGTCGGTAGAACATCATCATCGTCACCACGCCGTTGTGCTGACGGAACTCATCCCCGAAGCTTTGCTGGATCGGAGCCCGGGGAGCGTCATCGAGCTGTACGTGTGCTAAGAACTCGGAGGTGGCGGAGTAACGGTGCTTGGATCGGTCGGATCGGGAAGAAGACGTACGACTACTTCCTCTACGTTGTGTCAACGCTTCCGTTGCGATCTACAAGGGTACGTAGATCATACTCTCCCCTCCCGTTGCTATGCATCACCATGATCTTGCGTGTGCGTAGGAAAATTTTGAAATTACTACGTTCCCCAACAGTGGCATCCGAGCCTAGGTTTTATGGTTTGATGTTATATGCACGAGTAGAACACAAGTGAGTTGTGGGCGATATAAGTCATACTGCCTACCAGCATGTCATACTTTGGTTCGGCGGTATTGTTGGACGAGACGACCCGGACCGACATTACGCGTACGCTTACGCGAGACCGGTTCTCCCGACGTGCTTTGCACATAGGTGGCTTGCGGGCGACAGTCTCTCCAACTTTAGTTGAACCGAGTGTGGCTACGCCCGGTCCTTGCGAAGGTTAAAACGGAGTCAAATTGACAAACTATCGTTGTGGTTTTGATGCGTAGGTGAGATTGGTTCTTACTTAAGCCCGTAGCAGCCACGTAAAACTTGCAACAACAAAGTAGAGGACGTCTAACTTGTTTTTTCAGGGCATGTTGTGATGTGATATGGTCAAGGCATGATGCTAAATTTTATTGTATGAGATGATCATGTTTTGTAACCGAGTTATCGGCAACTGGCAGGAGCCATATGGTTGTCGCTTTATTGTATGCAATGCAATCGTGATGTAATGCTTTACTTTATCACTAAGCGGTAGCGATAGTCGTGGAAGCATAAGATTGGCGAGACGACAACGATGCTACGATGGAGATCAAGGTGTCGCGCCGGTGATGATGGTGATCATGACGGTGCTTCGGAGATGGAGATCACAGGCACAAGATGATGATAGCCATATCATATCACTTATATTGATTGCATGTGATGTTTATCTTTTATGCATCTTATCTTGCTTTGATTGACGGTAGCATTATAAGATGATCTCTCACTAAATTATCAAGAAGTGTTCTCCCTGAGTATGCACCGTTGCCAAAGTTCGTCGTGCCCAGACACCACGTGATGATCGGGTGTGATAAGGTCTACGTCCATCTACAACGGGTGCAAGCCAGTTTTGCACACGCAGAATACTCGGGTCATACTTGACGAGCCTAGCATATGCAGATATGGCCTCGGAACACGGAGACCGAAAGGTCGAGCGTGAATCATATAGTAGATATGATCAACATAGTGATGTTCACCAATGAAACTACTCCATCTCACGTGATGATCGGACATGGTTTAGTTGATTTGGATCACGTGATCACTTAGAGGATTAGAGGGATGTCTATCTAAGTGGGAGTTCTTAAGTAATATGATTAATTGAACTTAAATTTATCATGAACTTAGTCCCTGATAGTATCTTGCTTGTTTATGTTGGTTGTAGATAGATGGCTCGTGCTGTTGTTCCGTTGAATTTTAATGCGTTCCTTGAGAAAGCAAAGTTGAAAGATGATGGTAGCAATTACACGGACTGGGTCCGTAACTTGAGGATTATCCTCATTGCTGCACAGAAGAATTACATCCTGGAAGCACCGCTGGGTGCCAGGCCTGCTGCTGGAGCAACACCAGATGTTATGAACGTCTGGCAGAGCAAAGCTGATGACTACTCGATAGTTCAGTGTGCCATGCTTTACGGCTTAGAATCGGGACTTCAACGACGTTTTGAACGTCATGGAGGATATGAGATGTTCCAGGAGTTGAAGTTAATATTTCAAGCAAATGCCCGGATTGAGAGATATGAAGTCTCCAATAAGTTCTACAGCTGCAAGATGGAGGAGAACAGTTCTGTTAGTGAGCATATACTCAAAATGTCTGGGAATAATAATCACTTGATTCAATTGGGAGTTAATCTTCCAGATGATTGCGTCATTGACAGAATTCTCCAATCACTGCCACCAATCTACAAGAGCTTCGTGATGAACTATAATATGCAAGGGATGAATAAGACTATTCCCGAGCTCTTCGCAATGCTGAAAGCTGTGGAGGTAGAAATCAAAAAGGAGCATCAAGTGTTGATGGTCAACAAGACCACTAGTTTCAAGAAAAAGGGCAAAGGGAAGAAGAAAGGGAACTTAAAGAAGAACGGCAAACAAGTTGCTGCTCAAGAGAAGAAACCCAAGTCTGGACCTAAGCCTGAAACTGAGTGCTTCTACTGCAAGCAGACTGGTCACTGGAAGCGGAACTGCCCCAAGTATTTGGCGGATAAGAAGGATGGCAAGGTGAACAAAGGTATATGTGATATACATGTTATTGATGTGTACCTTACTAGAGCTCGCAGTAGTACCTGGGTATTTGATACTGGTTCTGTTGCTAATATTTGCAACTCAAAACAGGGACTATGGATTAAGCGAACACTGGCAAAGGACGAGGTGATGATGCGCGTGGGAAATGGTTCCAAAGTCGATGTGATCGCGGTCGGCACGCTACCTCTACATATACCTTCGGGATTAGTATTAGACCTAAATAATTGTTATTTGGTGCCTGCGTTGAGCATGAACATTATATCTGGATCTTGTTTGATGCGAGACGGTTATTCATTTAAATCAGAGAATAATGGTTGTTCTATTTATATGAGTAATATCTTTTATGGTCATGCACCTTTGAAGAGTGGTCTATTTTTGATGAATCTCGATAGTAGTGATACACATATTCATAATGTTGAAGCCAAAAGATGCAGAGTTGATAATGATAGTGCAACTTATTTGTGGCACTGCCGTTTAGGTCATATCGGTGTAAAACGCATGAAGAAACTCCATACTGATGGGCTTTTGGAACCACTTGATTATGAATCACTTGGTACTTGCGAACCGTGCCTCATGGGCAAGATGGCTAAAACACCGTTCTCCGGTACTATGGAGAGAGCAACAGATTTGTTGGAAATCATACATACAGATGTATGTGGTCCGATGAATATTGAGGCTCGTGGCGGATATCGTTATTTTCTCACCTTCAGAGATGATTTAAGCAGATATGGGTATATCTACTTAATGAAACATAAGTCTGAAACATTTGAAAAGTTCAAAGAATTTCAGAGTGAAGTTGAAAATCATCGTAACAAGAAATTAAAGTTTCTACGATCTGATCGTGGAGGAGAATACTTGAGTTACGAGTTTGGTGTACATTTGAAAAATTGTGGAATAGTTTCGCAACTCACGCCACCCGGAACACCACAGCGTAATGGTGTGTCCGAACGTCTAATCGTACTTTATTAGATATGGTGCGATCTATGATGTACCACTATCGTTTTGGGGTTATGCTCTAGAGACGGCCGCATTCACGTTAAATAGGGCACCATCAAAATCCGTTGAGACGACGCCTTATGAACTATGGTTTGGCAAGAAACCAAAGTTGTCGTTTCTTAAAGTTTGGGGCTGCGATGCTTATGTGAAAAAGCTTCAACCTGATAAGCTCGAACCCACATCGGAGAAATGTGTCTTCATAGGATACCCAAAGTAGACTGTTGGGTACACCTTCTATCACAGATCCGAAGGCAAGACATTCATTGCTAAGAATGGATCCTTTCTAGAGAAGGAGTTTCTCTCGAAAGAAGTGAGTGGGAGGAAAGTAGAACTTGACGAGGTAACTGTACCTGCTCCCTTATTGGAAAGTAGTACATCACAGAAAACTGTTTCAGTGACACCTACACCAGTTAGTGAGGAAGCTAATGATGATGATCATGAAACTTTAGATCAAGATACTACTGAACCTCGTAGATCAACCAGAGTGAGATCCGCACCAGAGTGGTACGGTAATCCTATTCTGGAAGTCATGCTACTAGATCATGATGAACCTACGAATTATGAAGAAGCGATGGTGAGCCCAGATTCCGCAAAATGGCTTGAAGCTATGAAATCTGAGATGGGATCCATGTATGAGAACAAAGTATGGACTTTGGTTGACTTGCCCGATGATCGGCAAGCAATTGAGAATAAATGGATCTTCAAGAAGAAGACTGACACTGACGGTAATATTACTGTCTATAAAGCTCGACTTGTCGCAAAAGGTTTTCGACAAGTTCAAGGGATTGACTACGATGAGACCTTCTCACCCGTAGCGATGCTTAAGTCTGTCCGAATCATGTTAGCAATTGCCGCATTTTATGATTATGAAATTTGGCAGATGGATGTCAAAACTACATTCCTGAATGGATTTCTGGAAGAAGAGTTGTATATGATGCAACCAGAAGGTTTTGTCGATCCAAAGGGAGCTAACAAAGTATGCAAGCTCCAGTGATCCATTTATGGACTATTGCAAGCCTCTCGCAGTTGGAATAAACGCTTTGATAGTGTGATCAAAGCATTTGGCTTTATACAGACTTTTGGAGAAGCCTGTATTTACAAGAAAGTGAGTGGGAGCTCTGTAGCATTTCTGATATTATATGTAGATGACATATTACTGATTGGAAATGATATAGAATTTCTGGATAGCATAAAGGGATACTTGAATAAGAGTTCTTCAATGAAAGACCTCGGTGAAGCTGCTTATATATTAGGCATTAAGATCTATAGAGATAGATCAAGACGCCTAATTGGACTTTCACAAAGCACATACCTTGACAAAGTTTCGAAAAAGTTCAAAATGGATCAAGCAAAGAAAGGGTTCTTGCCTGTGTTACAAGGTGTGAAATTTAGTAAGACTCAAAGCCCGACCACTGCAGAAGATAGAGAGAAAATGAAAGATGTTCCCTATGCTTCCGCCATAGGCTCTATCATGTATGCAATGCTGTGTACCAGACCTGATGTGTGCCTTGCTATAAGTTTAGCAGGGAGGTACCAAAGTAATCCAGGAATGGATCACTGGACAGCGGTCAAGAACATCCTGAAATACCTGAAAAGGACTAAGGATATGTTTCTCATATATGGAGGTGACAAAGAGCTCATCGTAAAAGGTTACATTGATGCAAGCTTTGACACTGATTCGGATGATTCTAAATCACAAACCGGATACGTGTTTACATTAAACGGTGGAGCTGTCAGTTGGTGCAGTTCTAAACAAAGCGTCGTAGCGGGATCTACATGTGACGCGGAATACATAGCTGCTTCGGAAGCAGCAAATGAAGGAGTCTGGATGAAGGAGTTCATATCCGATCTAGGTGTCATACCTAGTGCATCGGGTCCAATGAAAATCTTTTGTGACAATACTGGTGCAATTGCCTTGGCAAAGGAATCCAGATTTCACAAGAGAACCAAGCACATCAAGAGACGCTTCAATTCCTTCCGGGATCTACTCCAGGTGGGAGACATAGAGATTTGCAAGATACATACGGATCTAAATGTTGCAGACCCGTTGACTAAGCCTCTTCCACGAGCAAAACATGATCAGCACCAAGGCTCCATGCGTGTTAGAATCATTACTGTGTAATCTAGATTATTGACTCTAGTGCAAGTGGGAGACTGAAGGAAATATGCCCTAGAGGCAATAATAAAGTTATTATTTATTTCCTTATATCATGATAGATGTTTATTATTCATGCTAGAATTGTATTAACCGGAAACATAATACATGTGTGAATACATAGACAAACAGAGTGTCACTAGTATGCCTCTACTTGACTAGCTCATTAATCAAAGATGGTTATGTTTCCTAACAATAGACAAAATAGTTGTTATTTGATTAATGGGATCACATCATTAGTTGAATGATCTGATTGACATGACCCATTCCATTAGCTTAGCACTCGATCGTTTAGTATGTTGCTATTGCTTTCTTCATGACTTATACATGTTCCTATGACTATGAGATTATGCAACTCCCGTTTGCCAGAGGAACACTTTGGGTGCTACCAAACGTCACAACGTAACTGGGTGATTATAAAGGAGCATTACAGGTGTCTCCAAAGGTAGATGTTGGGTTGGCGTATTTCGAGATTAGGATTTGTCACTCCGATTGTCGGAGAGGTATCTCTGGGCCCTCTCGGTAATGCACATCACATAAGCCTTGCAAGCATTACAACTAATATGTTAGTTGTGAGATGATGTATTACGGAACAAGTAAAGAGACTTGCCGGTAACGAGATTGAACTAGGTATTGGATACCGACGATCGAATCTCGGGCAAGTAAAATACCGATGACAAAGGGAACAACGTATGTTGTCATGCGGTCTGACTGATAAAGATCTTCGTAGAATATGTAGGAGCCAATATGGGCATCCAGGTCCCGCTATTGGTTATTGACCAGAGATTTGTCTCAGTCATGTCTGCATTGTTCTCGAACCATAGGGTCCGCACGCTTAAAGTTACGATGACAGTTGTTATGAGTTTTATGCATGTTGATGTACTGAAGTTAGTTCGGAGTCCCGGATGTGATCACAGACATGACGAGGAGTCTCAAAATGGTCGAGACATAAAGATTGATATATTGGATGACTATATTCGGACACCGGAAGTGTTCCGGATGAATTTCGGATAAAACCGGAGCACCGGGGGGTTACCGGAACCCCCCGGGGGTTAAATGGGCCTTATGGGCCTAATGTGGAGAAGAGGAAGGGGCTGCCAGGGCAGGCCGCGCGCCCCCTCTTCCCCTAGTCCGAATTGGACAAGGAGGGAGGGGCGGCGCCCCCCCTTTCCTTCTCTCCCCCCCTCTCTCCTACTTGGACAAGGAAAAGGGGGAGGAGTCCTACTCCCGATAGGAGTAGGACTCCTCCTGCGCCCACCTCCTGGCCGGCCGCACCCCTCCCCTTGGCTCCTTTATATACGGAGGCAAGGGAGCACCCTAGAACACACAAGTTGATCCTCGTGATCGTTCCTTAGCCGTGTGCGGTGCCCCCTGCCACCATATTCCACCTCGGTCATATCGTTGTAGTGCTTAGGCGAAGCCCTGCCTCGGTAGAACATCATCATCGTCACCACGCTGTTGTGCTGACGGAACTCATCCCCGAAGCTTTGCTGGATCAGAGCCCGGGGAGCGTCATCGAGCTGTACGTGTGCTAAGAACTCGGAGGTGCCGGAGTAACGGTGCTTGGATCAGTCGGATCGGGAAGAAGACGTATGACTACTTCCTCTACGTTGTGTCAACGCTTCCGTTGCGATCTACAAGGGTACGTAGATCATACTCTCCCCTCTCATTGCTATGCATCACCATGATCTTGCGTGTGCGCAGGAAAATTTTGAAATTACTACGTTCCCCAACATCATTACTGTGTAATCTAGATTATTGACTCTAGTGCAAGTGGGAAACTGAAGGAAATATGCCCTAGAGGCAGTAATAAAGTTATTATTGAATTCCTTATATCATGATAAATGTTTATTATTCATGCTAGAATTGTATTAACCGGAAACATAATACATGTGTGAATACATAGACAAACAGAGTGTCACTAGTATTCCTCTACTTGACTAGCTCATTAATCAAAGATGGTTATGTTTCCTAACCATAGACAAAATAGTTGTTATTTGATTAATGGGATCACATCATTAGTTGAATGATCCGATTGACATGACCCATTCCATTAGCTTAGCACCCGATCATTTAGTATGTTGCTATTTCTTTCTTCATGACTTATACATGTTCCTATGACTATGAGATTATGCAACTCCCGTTTGCCGGAGGAACACTTTGGGTGCTACCAAACGTCACAACGTAACTGGGTGATTATAAAGGAGCATTACAGGTGTCTCCAAAGGTAGATGTTGGGTTGGCGTATTTCGAGATTAGGATTTGTCACTCCGATTGTCGGAGAGGTATCTCTGGGCCCTCTCGGTAATGCACATCACATAAGCCTTGCAAGCATTACAACTAATATGTTAGTTGTGAGATGATGTATTATGGAACGAGTAAAGAGACTTGCAGGTAACGAGATTGAACTAGGTATTGGATACCAACAATCGAATCTCGGGCAAGTAAAATACCGATGACAAAGGGAACAACGTATGTTGTTATGCGGTCTGACCGATAAAGATCTTCATAGAATATGTAGGAGCCAATATGGGCATCCAGGTCCCGCTATTGGTTATTGACCAGAGATTTGTCTCAGTCATGTCTGCATTGTTCTCGAACCGTAGGGTCCGCACGCTTAAAGTTACGATGACAGTTGTTATGAGTTTTATGCATGTTGATGTACCGAAGTTAGTTTGGAGTCCCGGATGTGATCACGGACATGACGAGGAGTCTCGAAATGGTCGAGACATAAAGATTGATATATTGGATGACTATATTCGGACACCGGAAGTGTTCCGGATGAATTTCGGATAAAACCGGAGCACCGGGGGGTTACCGGAAACCCCCCGGAGGTTAATGGGCCTTATGGGCCTAATGTGGACAAGAGGAAGGGGCTGCCAGGGCAGGCCACGCGCCCCCCGCTTCCCCTAGTCCGAATTGGACAAGGAGGGAGGGGCGCCCCCCCCCTTTCCTTCTCTCCCCCCTCTCTCTTACTTGGACAAGGAAAAGGGGGAGGAGTCCTACTCCCGGTAGGAGTAGGACTCCTCCTGTGCCCACCTCCTGGCCGGCCGCACCCCTCCCCTTGGCTCCTTTATATACGGAGGCAAGGGGGCACCCTAGGACACACAAGTTGATCCTCGTGATCGTTCCTTAGCCGTGTGCGGTGCCCCCTGCCACCATATTCCACCTCGGTCATATCGTTGTAGTGCTTAGGCGATGCCCTGCGTCGATAGAACATCATCATCGTCACCACGCCGTTGTGCTGACGGAACTCATCCCCGAAGCTTTGCTGGATCGGAGCCCGGGGAGCGTCATCGAGCTGTACGTGTGCTAAGAACTTGGAGGTGCCGGAGTAACGGTGCTTGGATCGATCGGATCGGGAAGAAGACGTACGACTACTTCCTCTACATCGTGTCAACGCTTCCGTTGCGATCTACAAGGGTACGTAGATCATACTCTCCCCTCCCGTTGCTATGCATCACCATGATCTTGCGTGTGCGTAGGAAAATTTTGAAATTACTACGTTCCCCAACAGTGGCATCCGAGCGTAGGTTTTATGGTTTGATGTTATATGCACGAGTAGAACACTAGTGAGTTGTGGGCGATATAAGTCATACTGCCTACCAGCATGTCATACTTTGGTTCGGCGGTATTGTTGGACGAGACGACCCGGACCGACATTACGCGTACGCTTACGTGAGACCGGTTCTGCCGACGTGCTTTGCACATAGGTGGCTTGCGGGCGACAGTCTCTCCAACTTTAGTTGAACCGAGTGTGGCTACGCCCGGTCCTTGCGAAGGTTAAAGCGGAGTCAAATTGACAAACTATCGTTGTGGTTTTGATGCGTAGGTGAGATTGGTTCTTACTTAAGCCCGTAGCAGCCACGTAAAACTTGCAACAACAAAGTAGAGGACGTCTAACTTGTTTTTGCAGGGCATGTTGTGATGTGATATGGTCAAGGCATGATGCTAAATTTTATTGTATGAGATGATCATGTTTTGTAACCGAGTTATCGGCAACTGGCAGGAGCCATATGGTTGTCGCTTTATTGTATGCAATGCAATCGCGATGTAATGCTTTACTTTATCACTAAGCGGTAGCGATAGTCGTGGAAGCATAAGATTGGCGAGACGACAACGATGCTACGATGGAGATCAAGGTGTCGCGCCGGTGACGATGGTGATCATGACGGTGCTTCGGAGATGGAGATCACAGGCACAAGATGATGATAGCCATATCATATCACTTATATTGATTGCATGTGATGTTTATCTTTTATGCATCTTATCTTGCTTTGATTGACGGTAGCATTATAAGATGATCTCTCACTAAATTATCAAGAAGTGTTCTCCCTGAGTATGCACCGTTGCCAAAGTTCGTCGTGCCCAGACACCACGTGATGATCGGGTGTGATAAGGTCTACGTCCATCTACAACGGGTGCAAGCCAGTTTTGCACACGCAGAATACTCGGGTCATACTTGACGAGCCTAGCATATGCAGATATGGCCTCGGAACACGGAGACCGAAAGGTCGAGCGTGAATCATATAGTAGATATGATCAACATAGTGATGTTCACCAATGAAACTACTCCATCTCACGTGATGATCGGACATGGTTTAGTTGATTTGGATCACGTGATCACTTAGAGGATTAGAGGGATGTCTATCTAAGTGGGAGTTCTTAAGTAATATGATTAATTGAACTTAAATTTATCATGAACTTAGTCCCTGATAGTATCTTGCTTGTTTATGTTGGTTGTAGATAGATGGCTCGTGCTGTTGTTCCGTTGAATTTTAATGCGTTCCTTGAGAAAGCAAAGTTGAAAGATGATGGTAGCAATTACACGGACTGGGTCCGTAACTTGAGGATTATCCTCATTGCTGCACAGAAGAATTACATCCTGGAAGCACCGCTGGGTGCCAGGCCTGCTGCTGGAGCAACACCAGATGTTATGAACGTCTGGCAGAGCAAAGCTGATGACTACTCGATAGTTCAGTGTGCCATGCTTTACGGCTTAGAATCGGGACTTCAACGACGTTTTGAACGTCATGGAGCATATGAGATGTTCCAGGAGTTGAAGTTAATATTTCAAGCAAATGCCCGGATTGAGAGATATGAAGTCTCCAATAAGTTCTACAGCTGCAAGATGGAGGAGAACAGTTCTGTTAGTGAGCATATACTCAAAATGTCTGGGAATAATAATCACTTGATTCAATTGGGAGTTAATCTTCCAGATGATTGCGTCATTGACAGAATTCTCCAATCACTGCCACCAAGCTACAAGAGCTTCGTGATGAACTATAATATGCAAGGGATGAATAAGACTATTCCCGAGCTCTTCGCAATGCTGAAAGCTGTGGAGGTAGAAATAAAAAAGGAGCATCAAGTGTTGATGGTCAACAAGACCACTAGTTTCAAGAAAAAGGGCAAAGGGAAGAAGAAAGGGAACTTAAAGAAGAACGGCAAACAAGTTGCTGCTCAAGAGAAGAAACCCAAGTCTGGACCTAAGCCTGAAACTGAGTGCTTCTACTGCAAGCAGACTGGTCACTGGAAGCGGAACTGCCCCAAGTATTTGGCGGATAAGAAGGATGGCAAGGTGAACAAAGGTATATGTGATATACATGTTATTGATGTGTACCTTACTAGAGCTCGCAGTAGTACCTGGGTATTTGATACTGGTTCTGTTGCTAATATTTGCAACTCAAAACAGGGACTACGGATTAAGCGAACACTGGCAAAGGGCGAGGTGACGATGCGCGTGGGAAATGGTTCCAAAGTCGATGTGATCGCGGTCGGCACGCTACCTCTACATCTACCTTCGGGATTAGTATTAGACCTAAATAATTGTTATTTGGTGCCTGCGTTGAGCATGAACATTATATCTGGATCTTGTTTGATGCGAGACGGTTATTCATTTAAATCAGAGAATAATGGTTGTTCTATTTATATGAGTAATATCTTTTATGGTCATGCACCTTTGAAGAGTGGTCTATTTTTGATGAATCTCGATAGTAGTGATACACATATTCATAATGTTGAAGCCAAAAGATGCAGAGTTGATAATGATAGTGCAACTTATTTGTGGCACTGCCGTTTAGGTTATATCGGTGTAAAACGCATGAAGAAACTCCATACTGATGGGCTTTTGGAACCACTTGATTATGAATCACTTGGTACTTGCGAACCGTGCCTCATGGGCAAGATGGCTAAAACACCGTTCTCCGGTACTATGGAGAGAGCAACAGATTTGTTGGAAATCATACATACAGATGTATGTGGTCCGATGAATATTGAGGCTCGTGGCGGATATCGTTATTTTCTCACCTTCACAGATGATTTAAGCAGATATGGGTATATCTACTTAATGAAACATAAGTCTGAAACATTTGAAAAGTTCAAAGAATTTCAGAGTGAAGTTGAAAATCATCGTAACAAGAAAATAAAGTTTCTACGATCTGATCGTGGAGGAGAATACTTGAGTTATGAGTTTGGTATACATTTGAAAAATTGTGGAATAGTTTCGCAACTCACGCCACCTGGAACACCACAGCGTAATGGTGTGTCCGAACGTTGTAATCGTACTTTATTAGATATGGTGCGATCTATGATGTACCACTATCGTTTTGGGGTTATGCTCTAGAGACGGCCGCATTCACGTTAAATAGGGCACCATCAAAATCCGTTGAGACGACGCCTTATGAACTATGGTTTGGCAAGAAACCAAAGTTGTCGTTTCTTAAAGTTTGGGGCTGCGATGCTTATGTGAAAAAGCTTCAACCTGATAAGCTCGAACCCACATCAGAGAAATGTGTCTTCATAGGATACCCAAAGTAGACTGTTGGGTACACCTTCTATCACAGATCCGAAGTCAAGACATTCATTGCTAAGAATGGATCCTTTCTAGAGAAGGAGTTTCTCTCGAAAGAAGTGAGTGGGAGGAAAGTAGGATTTGACGAGGTAACTGTACCTGCTCCCTTATTGGAAAGTAGTACATCACAGAAAACTGTTTCAGTGACACCTACACCAGTTAGTGAGGAAGCTAATGATGATGATCATGAAACTTTAGATCAAGATACTACTGAACCTCGTAGATCAACCAGAGTGAGATCCGCACCAGAGTGGTACGGTAATACTGTTCTAGAAGTCATGCTACTAGATCATGATGAACCTACGAACTATGAAGAAGCGATGGTGAGCCCAGATTCCGCAAAATGGCTTGAAGCCATGAAATCTAAGATGGGATCCGTGTATGAGAACAAAGTATGGACTTTGGTTGACTTGCCCGATGATCGGCAAGCAATTGATAATAAATGGATCTTCAAGAAGAAGACTGACGCTGACGGTAATATTACTGTCTATAAAGCTCGACTTGTCGCAAAAGGTTTTCGACAAGTTCAAGGGATTGACTACGATGAGACCTTCTCACCCGTAGCGATGCTTAAGTCTGTCCGAATCATGTTAGCAATTGCCGCATTTTATGATTATGAAATTTGGCAGATGGATGTCAAAACTGCATTCCTGAATGGATTTCTGGAAGAAGAGTTGTATATGATGCAACCAGAAGGTTTTGTCGATCCAAAGGGAGCTAACAAAGTATGCAAGCTCCAGTGATCCACTTATGGACTGGTGCAAGCCTCTCGGAGTTGGAATAAACGCTTTGATAGTGTGATCAAAGCATTTGGTTTTATACAGACTTTCGGAGAAGCCTGTATTTACAAGAAAGTGAGTGGGAGCTCTTTAGCATTTCTGATATTATATGTAGATGCCATATTACTGATTGGAAATGACATAGAATTTCTGGATAGCATAAAGGGATACTTGAATAAGAGTTCTTCAATGAAAGACCTCGGTGAAGCTGCTTATATATTAGGCATTAAGATCTATAGAGATAGATCAAGACGCCTAATTGGACTTTCACAAAGCACATACCTTGAAAAAGTTTTGAAAAAGTTCAAAATGGATCAAGTAAAGAAAGGGTTCTTGCCTGTGTTACAAGGTGTGAAATTGAGTAAGACTCAAAGCCCGACCACTGCAAAAGATAGAGAGAAAATGAAAGATGTTCCCTATGCTTCAGCCATAGGCTCTATCATGTATGCAATGTTGTGTACCAGACCTGATGTGTGCCTTGCTATAAGTTTAGCAGGGAGGTACCAAAGTAATCCAGGAATGGATCACTGGACAGCGGTCAAGAACATCCTGAAATACCTGAAAAGGACTAAGGATATGTTTCTCATATATGGAGGTGACAAAGAGCTCATCGTAAAAGGTTACGTTGATGCAAGCTTTGACACTGATTCGGACGATTCTAAATCGCAAACCGGATACGTGTTTACATTAAACGGTGGAGCTGTCAGTTGGTGCAGTTCTAAACAAAGCGTCGTAGCGGGATCTACATGTGAAGCGGAATACATAGCTGCTTCGGAAGAAGCAAATGAAGGAGTTTGGATGAAGGAGTTCATATCCGATCTAGGTGTCATACCTAGTGCATCGGGTCCAATGAAAATCTTTTGTGACAATACTGGTGCAATTGCCTTGGCAAAGGAATCCAGATTTCACAAGAGAACCAAGCACATCAAGAGACGCTTCAATTCCTTCCGGGATCTAGTCCAGGTGGGAGACATAGAGATTTGCAAGATACACACGGATCTAAATGTTGCAGACCCGTTGACTAAGCCTCTTCCACGAGCAAAACATGATCAGCACCAAGGCTCCATGGGTGTTAGAATCATTACTGTGTAATCTAGATTATTGACTCTAGTGCAACTGGGAGACTGAAGGAAATATGCCCTAGAGGCAATAATAAATTTATTATTTATTTCCTTATATCATGATAAATGTTTATTATTCATGCTAGAATTGTATTAACCGGAAACATAATACATGTGTGAATACATAGACAAACAGAGTGTCACTAGTATGCCTCTACTTGACTAGCTCATTAATCAAAGATGGTTATGTTTCCTAACCATAGACAAAATGGTTGTTATTTGATTAATGGGATCACATCATTAGTTGAATGATCTGATTGACATGACCCATTCCATTAGCTTAGCACTCGATCGTTTAGTATGTTGCTATTGCTTTCTTCATGACTTATACATGTTCCTATGACTATGAGATTATGCAACTCCCGTCTGCCGGAGGAACACTTTGGGTGCTACCAAACGTCACAACGTAACTGGGTGATTATAAAGGAGCATTACAGGTGTCTCCAAAGGTAGATGTTGGGTTGGCGTATTTCGAGATTAGGATTTGTCACTCCGATTGTCGGAGAGGTATCTCTGGGCCCTCTCGGTAATGCACATCACATAATCCTTGCAAGCATTACAACTAATATGTTAGTTGTGAGATGATGTATTACGGAACGAGTAAAGAGACTTGCCGGTAACGAGATTGAACTAGGTATTGGATACCGACGATCGAATCTCGGGCAAGTAAAATACCGATGACAAAGGGAACAACGTATGTTGTTATGCGGTCTGACCGATAAAGATCTTCATAGAATATGTAGGAGCCAATATGGGAATCCAGGTCCCGCTATTGGTTATTGACCAGAGATTTGTCTCAGTCATGTCTGCATTGTTCTCGAACCGTAGGGTCCGCACGCTTAAAGTTACGATGACAGTTGTTATGAGTTTTATGCATGTTGATGTACCGAAGTTAGTTCGGAGTCCCGGATGTGATCACGGACATGACGAGGAGTCTCGAAATGGTCGAGACATAAAGATTGATATATTGGATGACTATATTCGGACACCGGAAGTGTTCCGGATGAATTTCGGATAAAACCGGAGCACCGGGGGGTTACCGGAACCCCCCGGGGGTTTAATGGGCCTTATGGGCCTAATGTGGAGAAGAGGAAGGGGCTACCAGGGCAGGCCGCATGCCCCCTCTTCCCCTAGTCCGAATTGGACAAGGAGGGAGGGGCGGCGCCCCCCCTTTCCTTCTCTCCCCCCTCTCTCCTACTTGGACAAGGAAAAGGGGGAGGAGTCCTACTCCCGATAGGAGTGGGACTCCTCCTGCGCCCACCTCCTGGCCGGCCGCACCCCTCCCCTTGGCTCCTTTATATACGGAGGCAAGGGGGCACCCTAGAACACACAAGTTGATCCTCGTGATTGTTCCTTAGCCGTGTGCGGTGCCCCCTGCCACCATATTCCACCTCGGTCATATCGTTGTAGTGCTTAGGCGAAGCCCTGCATCGATAGAACATCATCATCGTCACCACGCCGTTGTGCTGACGGAACTCATCCCCGAAGCTTTGCTGGATCGGAGCCCGGGGAGCGTCATCGAGCTGTACGTGTGCTAAGAACTCGGAGGTGCCGGAGTAACGGTGCTTGGATCGGTCGGATCGGGAAGAAGACGTACGACTACTTCCTCTATGTTGTGTGAACGCTTCCGTTAAGATCTACAAGGGTACGTAGATCATACTCTCCCCTCTCGTTGCTATGCATCACCATGATCTTGCGTGTGCGTAGGACAATTTTGAAATTACTATGTTCCCCAACATCATTACTGTGTAATCTAGATTATTGACTCTAGTGCAAGTGGGAGACTGAAGGAAATATGCCCTAGAGGCAATAATAAAGTTATTATTTATTTCCTTATTCATGATAAATGTTTATTATTCATGCTAGAATTGTATTAACCGGAAACATAATACATGTGTGAATACATAGACAAACAGAGTGTCACTAGTATGCCTCTACTTGACTAGCTCATTAATCAAAGATGGTTATGTTTCCTAACCATAGACAAAATAGTTGTTATTTGATTAATGGGATCACATCATTAGTTGAATGATCTGATTGACATGACCCATTCCATTAGCTTAGCACCCGATCGTTTAGTATGTTGCTATTGGTTTCTTCATGACTTATACATGTTCCTATGACTATGAGATTATGCAACTCCCGTTTGCCGGAGGAACACTTTGGGTGCTACCAAATGTCACAACGTAACTGGGTGATTATAAAGGAGCATTACAGGTGTCTCCAAAGGTAGATGTTGGGTTGGCGTATTTCGAGATTAGGATTTGTCATTCCGATTGTCGGAGAGGTATCTCTGGGCCCTCTCGGTAATGCACATCACATAAGCCTTGCAAGCATTACAACTAATATGTTAGTTGTGAGATGATGTATTACGGAACGAGTAAATAGACTTGCCGGTAACGAGATTGAACTAGGTATTGGATACCGATGATCGAATCTCTGGCAAGTAAAATACCGATGACAAAGGGAACAACGTATGTTGTTATGCGGTCTGACCGATAAAGATCTTCGTAGAATATGTAGGAGCCAATATGGGCATCTAGGTCCCGCTATTGGTTATTGACCAGAGATTTGTCTCAGTCATGTCTGCATTGTTCTCGAACCGTAGGGTCTGCACGCTTAAAGTTACGATGACAGTTGTTATGAGTTTTATGCATGTTGATGTACCGAAGTTAGTTCGGAGTCCCGGATGTGATCACGGACATGACGAGGAGTCTCGAAATGGTTGAGACATAAAGATTGATATATTGGATGACTATATTCGGACACCAGAAGTGTTCCGGATGAATTCCGGATAAAACCGGAGCACCGGGGGGTTACCGGACCCCCCCGGGGGGTTAATGTGCCTTATGGGACTAATGTGGAGAAGAGGAAGGGGCTGACAGGGCAGGCCGCGCGCCCCCTCTTCCCCTAGTCCGAATTGGACAAGGAGGGAGGGGCGGCGCCCCCCCTTTCCTTCTCTCCCCCCCTCTCTCCTACTTGGACAAGGAAAAGGGGGAGGCGCTCAGCACAACGAACCAGGCAATCGGACTATAAATTAGACAGCCTGTTAGATGGTATAGAAGAGGAATACAATCAGTTAGAATGACTATGTAATTTTAAATTGACATGTGTAATGCCTTCTAGCCGGATTGTAGATCGTTTGTCGTTGCCGACCTTTTCGCTTCTACCTCGGGACTTGACGGTCCGGAGTGTGTCCGAATACCATAGCGGTTATATAAGAACCATGGTATGCGTGGAGACCAGGCGTAGGGGTCATTAGTGCTTTATCAGACAAGTGCCCAACTAGTTATGTTATATTACATGGTTAGTAAGAAACATCTTCCAGAGAGAATAGTTCCGTTAGGGGTTCCTTTCGCTGGGAGGCATGCTCAACTAAGGTATTCGGTCTTTATGAGAGCGGGCGAGGTAACGCTCTGAGGTATAAGCCCCTAGTGTCCAGGTACGCGCAAGAATTCTGACATGGCCACATGCCAAGACGCCAGCCTCCTCCTTGGTTATATAACCAGGGGATGTGTATCAACAAGAGACAGTAAAAAAGGTTTACCCAGGGTCTTAATCTAAAAAGAATCCTTGGAACGGGTCCCTACTGCACGTCTGCGCGTGTGTCTCCGTTGTGCCGTATCCTGGACGGGCGCAGCACGACATTCATCTGTAAAAAAGAGAGCAACTAAGTTGAAAAAGGGGCGTACCGAACAAAAGTTATATGAAATAAACAAAGTGTAAAGTTAAATATGGAAAATTGAGCTTTGTTGTCTTTTATTTTATACGTGTGAAGCCCCTAGTGCAGGGGTATATGGCCACTAAGCCTTTATCAACGATACTTTTGTGCCGGACTCGTCTATCCGTGTCCATGGTCTTTAATGACCTGTTCCGATGTTCTGGCTGGTGAAGCCATTGTATTGTGGGGCTTGTTAAAGCGGCCGCACAATCCTCCGCTTGGGGGAGGCACCCTCACTGCTTCCCCTTTAAGGAGATGATGCCGCGTGGACCGGGCATCTTAAGCGTAAGAGATGCATAATGCGGTATTGCGTTAAAGCGGGCGAAAGCTTCGCATCCCAGTAGTGCTTGATAGCGACTTGAGAATGGGACGATGTGGAAAGTCAGCTTTTCGCGACGGAAGTTATCGGCAGAGCCAAAAATAACCTTGAGCCGGAGAAAACCGATGCAATGGGTGTCCAGACCTGGCGTTACTCCTTGAAAGGAGGTTTTGCTGTGGCGAATTCTTTTTGGGTCGATCCCCATGTGGCGGATTGAGTCCTGATATATCAGGTTGAGTCCGCTGCCACCGTCCATAAGGACATTTGAAAACTGGAGTCCGCCAATTATTGGATCGAGTACCAGGGCAGTCCAGCCTGGGTTCCCGATACTTCTAGAATAATCCAGATGATCAAAGATGATTGGTTTTGACAACCAGTGGCGGGATTCCTTTGGGATAGCCCGTGGGGCGCGTACCTTTATGGGCGCCGCACGTTTTGTTATGTGGAGTAAGTTTACTATTTTTACTTCTTGTGGGAAATTCTTTTGTTTCCTGGTACTCTGCTTTTGAGGTTCGTCCTCATCTTCGCTTGGTGTGTCGAGCCCCTTGTGTTCGGCGTTGAGTCTGCCGGATTGTTTGAAAACCCAACAATCTATGTGGGTATGGTTAGCATGCTTTCCGGGAGTACTGTGTATTTGACATATCCTATCCAAGATTTTGTTTAGGTTGGATAGGTCGTCCCTGTTATCTTGGAGGGGCGCCTTTTTCTGATTCTGTCGTGAGCTTTTGAATCCGGCGTTGACTGCCGTGCTCTTCGGACTTTTTTCCTCAGTCCAGCGACGGTCCTTATTGCGTCGCGGTTTTCCGTTTCCATCCCTAGTTTCGGATGTACTTGGGTTGCTGGTGCTGCATCTTGCCAACCAGTTGTCCTCTCCTACGCAAAAGCGGGTCATGAGGCTTGTTAGTGCGGCCATTGTTCTTGGCTTTTCTTGGCCGAGGTGTCTGGCGAGCCATTCATCTCGGACATTATGCCTGAAAGCTGCTAAGGCTTCAGCGTCCGGACAGTCGACTATCTGATTCTTTTTAGTAAGAAATCTATTCCAGAATTGCCGAGCTGACTCTCCGGGCTGTTGAGTTATGTGATTAAGATCGTCTGCATCCGGAGGGCGGACATAGGTCCCTTGAAAATTTGCTCGGAAAGCATCCTCGAGCTCTTCCCAACTTCCGATTGTGTTTTCAGGAAGGCTTTTGAGCCAATGCCGGGCTGGCCCTTTAAGCTTGAGGGGTAAGTATTTTATGGCGTGGAGGTCATCTCCTCTAGCCATATGTATGTGGAGGATATAATCCTCGATCCAGACTCCAGGGTCTGTTGTTCCATCATATGCCTCTATGTTTACGGGTTTGAATCCTGCTGGAAATTCATAATCCAGGACCTCAACGGTGAAACATAGGGGGTGTGCGGCACCCCTGTATTTGGGTGTGCCGGATTCTGATAATGGCTTTATTGCATTGCTTATGAGAGCTTGCTTTCTTGGCCCGTAAATGGACCTGGCTGGGCCATGATGCGAATCCTTAAGTGGGTCGCATGCCGGCTTAAGTGTGGCGCTGCTTGCCGCTTTATGCTGGCCATGGGGTCGTCTATCCGACCATGTGGCTTTCTTACTTTTTGAATGCAGGGCTCTGAGGCCTCCTCGTCGAATTCAGGCAGTAGCTTTCTCTTCGGATAGCTTTTAGTGCGGCGACTGTCGCCGTATTTGTCTGCGGTGTTGATTACTTTACTCCATCTGATCCTGAGTGCATCTTCCGCAGTTTTTAGCTTCCGCTTCTGCTTTTTCAGGCTGTGTGCGGTTGCAACGAGCCGTTTGTGGAGGTTCTTCTACTTCGTGGGCTTGTCCGGTGTAGGACCGTCCGGAATGCCATTTTCGCCAGGGGAGGGATGTTCGGTTTCTCTATCCGGGTTGTCCTGTTCGGGCGGTTGCTCTAAGGCATGCTCGTCATCTACCGGCTCATAGTGCTCTATGGCTAGGTCTTTCTCGAGGCGGGGCTTGGGTCGGCGTTTACGCCGACGCTTTGATTGCTTTTCGAGAGATCGATCCCTCTTTCCATCCCCGTTTTCCTCGGTGTTGCTTCCATTAGGGGTATCCACCATGTACACATCATGTGATGAGGTGGCTGTCCAATGCCCTATAGGCGTTGGTTCTTGGTTGTCTCCTGCATCGTCGTCCATACCGTCGATGTCTTCGGAGTCGAAGTCGAGCATGTCGGTTAAGTCGTCGACAGTGGCTACGAAGTGGGTGGTGGGTGGGTTTTGAATTTCTTCATCATCCGAATCCCATCCTTGCTGACCGTAGTCCGGCTAGGGCTCTCCTGATAAAGAGAGAGACTTTAGCGAATTCAGGATGTCGCCGAAGGGCGAGTGCTGAAAGATGTCCGCGGCGGTGAACTCCATTATTGGCGCCCAATCAGATTCGATCGGCAGGGGCGCGGGGGGCTCGGAGTTCGGAAAGGAATCCGGCTCCTCGGAGTCACGGGCCATGCGGAGTGCGGGGCTGGAGTTCGGCTCGATCGTCTCTGAGATCGCAGCCCCTAAGGCAACGTCCAACCGCTGATCCTCGATCGGCGCAGTAGGCTCCGAATCAATGGTCGGAACCGATGCGTGTGCTGCCTCCAAGGCGCTGTTCAGCGGCAGAGCTATATCATGTCCATCGAGACAGTGCGGCGCGCTTGGCTGTGGCTCGAATCCGTCGAAGATCAAGTCCCCGCGGATGTCAGCCGTGTAGTTTAGGCTTCCAAACCTGACCTGATGGCCAGGGGCGTAGCTTTCGATCTGCTCAAGGTGGCCAAGCGAATTCGCCCGCAGTGCGAAGCCGCCAAAGACGAAGATCTGTCCGAGGAGAAAAGTCTCACCCTGGACTGCATCGTTGTTGATGATCGAAGGAGCAATCGGGCCTAAAAGCGACGACACAGAGGAACTCTGAATGAAAGCACCAATGTCGGTGTCAAAACCGGCGGATCTCGGGTAGGGGGTCCCGAACTGTGCGTCTAGGCGGATGGTAACAGGAGACAAGGGACACAATGTTTTACCCAGGTTCGGGCCCTCTTGATGGAGGTAAAACCCTACGTCCTGCTTGATTAATATTGATGATATGGGTAGTACAAGAGTAGATCTAGCACGAGATCAAGGAGGCTAAACCCTAGAAGCTAGCCTATGGTATGATTGTTGTATGAGGAAGTTGTCCAACGGACTAAAACCCTCCGGTTTATATAGACACCGGAGAGGATTAGGGTTACACAAAATCGGTTACAACGGTAGGAGATCTTGAATATCCGCATCGCGAAGCTTGCCTTCCACGCCAAGGAAAGTCCCATCCGGACACGGGACGAAGTCTTCAATCTTGTATCTTCATAGTCCTGGAGTCCGGCTGAAGGTATAGTCCGGCTACTCGAACACCCCCTAATCTAGGACTCCCTCACCCCCTCTTGTCAAAAGTCGCAGCTCGAAGAATCGACTGTCCGACTGGCAAGAGCCAAGGGCAGGAAATGATGCCCACACGAAAAACGGCTAAGGACTAACGAACTTATATAACGCGAGCCGGCCTCCCGCCCCGCCAACCGGCTACCAGAGCAGCCGGCTAGCCGGCTTTCGGTTCACCTTGCTGCAATCTAAGAAAGCTTGAGTACTTGTCTTCCCAAAAACAACCAAGTCCTTCTCCAGCCACAGACTGCAGATCAGCTATCCGGCTGGGAAGGCGGTGGCCAAGGGAAGGCGGCAAAGGAAAAAGCCAAAAGGATGAAAAGCAAACATGAACAGAAACCAAACACATGCATAATTATATTTACACAAAAGACCTTCAAAAGGCCAGCATTCAACATAGTTTGAATACACCCCCAGTGGGACATGCATAATTATATTTACACAAAAGACCTTCAAAAGGCCAGCATTCAACATAGTTTGAATACACCCCCAGTGGGTGGAACTGCGCAAATTTAATAAAAGTTGTTCAAAAAGTAACAAGCAGGAAAGCAAGGACGGCGGATCAGGCCAAGGGAGAGACGAGCGAGTCGGGCAGGTTGGTGGAGACGGCAGTGCCGGCTGGAGGAGTGACCGGCTGGCGAATCTCGGCATGATCATCACCTCTTGCAGGCGGCGCGCTTGCACGCGGCTCGTTGCTGGAGGCATGATCAGGCTGAAGCGGGCTGGACGCTTCGCTGTCTGGCACAACGTCTTCACCATCCTCTCCCTCTTCCCCTTTTCCCTCATCACTGGAAGCAATCTCCTCCACCGAGTCCTCACCTTGTGCCGGGTTCAGCCTGAACCACTCCTCCGGCTGAGCGACGCCAGCATCATCCACCTCAGGGGCAAAGGCGCTTGTGTCGGTGTACTCGGCAATCGCCGAGGCGCGATGGACGATAGCCGGCCGCACCGCCTCCAGCTCCTCGTCGGCCTCCTGCTGCCAAGTGCTCAGCTGGTCCAAGTTTAGCCCAGGATACCAAGCTCGGACGAACTCCAGCGCCCGCCCAGCACCGGACCGGGCCGCTGACGCCTTCCAAGCCTCAAAGCGGCCGACTGCGACCTCTAGCCAGTCGACAGTCCGACTTGGGGTGCGGGGAACCACCTCGCTGGGCCAGAGGGCGGCCAGCACTTGTGCCCCGGCGCGCTGAAGACGGCGGAGCATGCGGTGGGCCGGCTGCAGGCGGGCTTGAAGCGCCAGAAGCTGCTCTTCAAGTGACCGGCCGGCACCCGGTGCGATCTCGGCCCCTGCCTGCCAGCGCGCATCGCGGTAGGCCTCGATGGCTTGGGAGGAGGCAACAGAGTAACCGGGAAAGTAATCTGCACAAAGAAGAAAGCAGTAGCACAAAATCAAAAGACGAACCTGATGGCAGGAGGCAGGCAAAGAAACGAAGAAGAAGAAGGCCTACCGTCGATTAAGTCTTCCACCTGGCTGTAGCCTTGACTCAGCGCCTGCCTTGCCTCGGCCTAGTTCGCCGCCTCGGTCTCATATTCGGCTTTGAGGGCGGCATCGCTGTCTTGCGCCGCCTTCAGGGCCGCCTTGTGGCTCTCCTCCTGGTCGGCCAGTTTCTTGGCCAGTCGATCACACTCCTAAGCCAGGGCGGCGCACTCGGCCTCCTTGGCGCGAAGGGCGAACTGGGCTCCGCTTAGCTGGCCCCTCAAGTCAGCATTGGCCCCTACAGATATGAAGAAAGAAGTCGTCAGGAAAAGATCCGACCCAACTGCTCAGCAGTCGGCCCGAATCTCGGAGACTACACCCAGTGGGTGCGCTGACACGCCCCCACTTGAGATAAAAGATGAAGCACTTACTCCGGCTCTCGGTCAGATCAGTGGCTTTCTGATTCAACTCCTGGGCCTGGGAGTTGAAAGCAGCTGCACGGAGGTTATGATACTCCTACAGATAAGATAAGAGATGCGAGTGAGAACAAGACGGCAATCAAAGTCTACCAAGCATTTCCAAGCCGCCTGCTCAGCAGCCGACTTGGAACTCAAGGACTAAACCCAGTGGGTGCGCTGACGCGCCCCATGGAAGAAATCAGGAGCAATCAAAGAAGAGCAGGAGGACTCACCCGAATAACTGTTCACGTCATGAGAAACTCTTGAGTGTACTGCTTCAGCGCGGCAGCTTGGGCCTGAAGCCGGTTCCGGACGTCCTGCGCCGCCATGTTCAGCACGGCCGTCCCACCGCCGGCGTCCACGCGGACGAGCTATCGCTTGCCGCTTCCAGGTCCTGGGCTGACGGGCTGGCGCCCGCAGTGTTTTGCGGCTCCGGCGCCGAAGTCGCCTTCCCCGTGCGCCAACGAGACGTCGATGAGACCACAAGATCCGCCCCCACAGTCGGCTCGCCTCCAGCGGGCTGCACGAGCGGCGCATCGGGCCGGCCTCCCTGGCCCGTTCCAGTCGGCGGCGATGGTGCCGCCTCCCTCTCCATCACCGGCTGGCCACGGCCAGCCTCCTCCGACGGGGGCACTGGGATGTTGGGAGCCGCGGCGTGAAGGGGGATGGCGAGCTGCGGAGGCTGGTTCTGCAGGGCCTCCGCCTCCCTCTCAACGGCCGCGGCCTCCGCCTGGGCCTTGGCAGCCGCGTCGGCCCACGCCTCCGCCGACTTCTCCCTCGCCTCCCGAGCCGACCTCCGCTCCTCCACCTCCCGCTCCTCCCGCGCCTCCCGCGCATTCCGCTCCGTCGCCTCTAGGAGATCGGAACGGGGATCCACACGGCGGGAGCTTGAGGACCCTCCCACGGCTCCGACTATGGAGGCGGCAGGGACCCGCCCGAGGGAAAGTGGGGCCCTGTTTGATAAGTCAAGAAGAAGGCTTAGAAGAATATCAACCGAAGAAGAAAAAGAAAGGCGTAAGAAAAACGACACCTACGCTGAAACCGCCTGCGGCTGCTTCACCACCCTGCGGAAGCGGGCCGCCTTCGCGGCCGCTTCGTCCCGTTTGGTCGCCGCCGCGGTACTCTTGGGCTTCTTGGGCCGACTACCGAAGTGGGTCGATGCGGCCTGGCGTTTCTACGTGCCACCACGAGCAGCCGGCGCGACAGATGGGCCCGCGCCTTGATGATCGGGCGCCGGCTGACGGCGCGGAACAGCTTCGGCCTCATCGTCATCCGGCCATTCCTCGAAGGCGGCCCCGAGCCCAGGGCCGCCTGCCTCGCCGCCTTCCCCTACGACGTCGTCTTCCATGGCGGCTGCCCCCAGGTCTGGGTCATCAACGTCGTCCACCGCGCGGTCGGGGAGGAACTGGCGTTCCACCCCCGCGGCCCCGGTTGCCGATGGAAGCATGGGGTTCTGCCGAAAACAAGCCGACTGTTCAGGAGTCGGCCATCGCGAGCCCGACAACAGGGAAAGAAGAAAAGAAGAGAAACTTACCGTAGGCGGAGGATTGGCGCGAGAGTATGACTCCTTGCTGTACTGCCACTCCTCGGTGAGCTTGCAGTTGGAAATATAGTTCACCATGTAAGACACCTCGGCGTGAGGCATCTCCTTGGTGCTCAGCCAACACGGGTCGAAGCCACCGCTCATCTGGCAGATCATATGTGGCCGGCCCTGGAGCGGGAGCACCCGGCGCTCCACGAAGACGGCCACCAGGTCGGCCCTGGTCAGGCCCTCTGACTGGATCATCACCCGGAGCCGTGCAACAAAGGCGGCCCCACCCTGAGACAGCGACCTGGACCGGTAGGACCATGAGGGCTGCCTCCCAGCTGGCGGGCCGGCTATGTAAGCCGGCAGATTGACGAAATCGCCTTGCGGAGCGACGTTCTTCACGTAGAAGTGAGATTTCTGCCAGAGCTTCACCGACTGGATCAGCGGGATGGGCGGAAACGGATTATTGTCGCTCGTCCTCCGCATGGTGATGAAGGCGCCGCATGGGGCGGGCACGCCCGCGACGATAGTGCCAAGCTTGCACTGGAAGAATTCCCCCAAGAGTTCGAGGGTGGGGAGGACGCCAAGAAAGCCCTCGCACAGGGCGACGAAGGCCGACAGCAGCATCACCGCGTTCGAAGTGAGGTGATGCGGCTGGAGATGATAAAACTCAAGGAAGGAGCGGAAGAACCCGCTCGCCGGCAGGCCGAAGCCGCGCAGGCAGTGCGAGCGGAAGATTATCCGCTCATCCTCCTCCGGTGCCGGCGAGATCTTCCTCTCCGGTGCGAGACGGACCCGCACGTAGTTGGCACCTGGCGCCGCCGCGTCCGGCGGAGGAAGTCAACATGGTTGTCATGGACGTTGGAGCCATCCCAGGAGTTCGACAGCGCCATGGGGACAGCGCGGCGACGAGAAAGGCGCGGCGGCGGGGAGCGCGCGACCCTGTTGCGGCTGAGCAACGGCGAGCCAAGAAGATTGGCGGGAAAACCGAGCGGTGTCGGGTAGCTGTGGCGACAGAGAGGAGGAAGAAGAAGAAGGAAGGGGCGGAGCTAGGGCGAGCGTGCGAGCGTCTGCAGCTCCCCTCCTCCCCCTACTTATAGCCTCGTGTGGCGAAGCCGAGGAGGCAGGGCGTGAGGGGGACGTGGGATTAACTGCGCCCACTCCCCCACGCCCCGCAATTATTGCGCCTTCACGGCGTGCGGTAACCGCCGCTGGGAGGCAAGCGGTCCATCCGGGCCGCAGAAGATCCGTGCGTGGGCCGAGGCCCGGTAGTGGCGGGCCCCGGACTGCGGCGGCGTCCCGTCACGCGCGTGGGCTGCCAGGCCCTTCCAGCCGTAGGGTGCCACGTGGCGCGCATGCGACGAGCGGTTAGCTCGCAGCCTGACTCGCGCGCCGCCTGGTTCCCGCCTTCAAGCTTCGAAACCTCCATAAGACGGCACACCTAATCAAAGTCGTCTCCCAGTTTCCGGCTCCTCAAGATAGGAAGCTGATTGAGCTTCTCGTCTTTTTTCTGCCTCGGAGCCCAACCAGCTTCGGGGACTACTGTTGGAGTAGATGACCACGGGTAGCCTAGCCGGCTCCCCCTGGCTTTTCAGAAAAATTATAGGCCGATCGAGCCTTCAAGCATCCAAGACGTGGGGCCGCCTTCCCCCAGCTGGCTACCTCTCAGGCCGGCTGCACGAAGGCGGCCCAGCCCTAAAATCCTCGTGAAGAAAACCACGAGAGGGCCGACTCCAAGAAGCCGGCCACGAGAAGGCCGACTCCAAGAAGCCGGCCCCCCAGCAGGCGGCCGATATCGTGCCCTCAGAGTCTGCACCCACATAACGGCGATGAGACGGGGCGTGGCTACAGTGAAGCCTGCCACCCCCGAATCCCGGAACGCGCATGGCCACAGTGCGTCGTACGGGGCGACCGTCACCCGTCCGGCACGGCACTGTTGCCATGTTGACCATGACGTCACCCACGGCGAGCTGTCAGTACGACCCGTGGGTGGCGGGCCCCCTTGTTGGAAATATGCCCTAGAGGCAATAATAAAAGTATTATTATATTTCATTGTTCATGATAATTGTCTTGTATTCATGCTATAACTGTATTATCCGGAAATCGTAATACACGTGTGAATACTTAGACCACACAATGTCCCTGGTAAGCCTCTAGTTGACCAGCCCGTTGTGATCAACAGATAGTCATGGTTTCCTGACTATGGACATTGGATGTCATTGATAACGGGATCACATCATTAGGAGAATGATGTGATGGACAAGACCCAATCCTAAGCATAGCATAAAAGATCGTGTAGTTCGTTTTGCTAGAGCTTTGCAAGTGTCAAGTATTTCTTCCTTCGACCATGAGATCGTGTAACTCCCGGATACCGTAAGAATGCCTTGGGTGTGCCAAACGTCACAACGTAACTGGGTGACTATAAAGGTGCATTACAGGTATCTCCGAAAGTAGCTGTTGGGTTGACACGGATTGAGACTGGGATTTGTCACTCCGTATGACGGAGAGGTATCTCTGGGCCCACTCGGTAATGCATCATCATAATGAGCTCAAAGTGACCAAGGTGTTGGACACGGGATCATGCATTACGGTACGAGTAAAGTGACTTGCCGGTAACGAGACTGGACAAGGTATTGGGATACCGACGATCAAGTCTCGGGCAAGTAACGTACCGATTGGCAAAGGGAATTGTATACAGGGTTTGATCGAATCCTCGACATAGTGGTTCATCCGATGACAACATCGAGGAGCATGTGGGAGCCATCATGGGTATCCAGATCCCGCTGATGGTTATTGACTAAGAGAGTCTCGGTCATGTCTACATGTCTCCCGAACCCGTAGGGTCTACACACTTAAGGTTCAGTCACGCTAGGGTTGTAGGGATATGTATATGCAGTAACCCGAATGTTGTTCGGAGTCCCGGATGAGATCCCGGACGTCACGAGGAGTTCCGGAATGGTCCGGAGGTAAAGATTTATATATGGGAAGTCCTGTTTCGGGCATCGGGACAAGTTTCGGGGTTATCGGTATTGTACCGGGACCACCAGAGGGGTCCCGGGGGCCCACCGGGTGGGGCCACCCATCCCCGGGGGCCACATGGGCTGTAGGGGGTGCGCCTTGGCCTACATGGGCCAAGGGCACCAGCCCCACAAGGCCCATGCGCCTAGGGTTTCCAAGGGGGAGGAGTCCTACTAGTGGAAGGCACCTCCTAGGTGCCTTGGGGGGGAGGGAATCCCCCCTTGGCCGCCGCACCCCCTAGGAGATTTGATCTCCTAGGGCCGGCCACCCCCCCTTGGCACCCCTATATATAGTGGGGGGAGAGGAGGGACTTCATACCTTGTGCCCTGGCCTTTGGTTGCCTCCTTCTCCCTCCCCAACACCTCCTCCAACTCCATAGCGCTTAGCGAAGCTCTGCCGGAGTACTGCAGCTCCACCAACACCATGCCGTCGTGCTGCTGCTGGTGCCATCTCCCTCAACCTCTCCTCCCTTCCTTGCTGGATCAAGAAGGAGGAGACGTGGCTGTTTCCGTACGTGTGTTGAACGCGGAGGTGCCGTCCGTTCGGCGCAGGTCATCGGTGATTTGAATCACGTCGAGTACGACTACATCATCACCTTGCAAGCTTCCGCACGCGATCTACAAGTGGTATGTAGATGCAAACTCTCTCCCTAGACTCGTTGCTTAGATGAACTCATAGATGGATCTTGGTGAAACCGTAGGAAAAATTTTAATTTTCTGCAACGTTCCCCAACAGTGGCATCATGAGCTAGGTCTATGCGTAGTTCTCTTTGCACGAGTAGAACACAACTTTGTTGTGGGCGTGGATTTTGTCATCTTACTTGCCTCTACTAGTCTTTTCTTGCTCAACGGTATTGTGGGATGAAGCGGCCCGGACCAACCTTACACGTACGCTTACGTGAGACCGGTTCCACCGACTGACATGCACTAGTTGCATAAGGTGGCTGGCGGGTGTCTGTCTCTCCCACTTTAGTTGGAGCGGAATCGATGAACAGGGCCCTTATGAAGGGTAAATAGAAGTTGACAAAATCACGTTGTGGTGATTCGTAGGTAAGAAAACGTTCTTGCTAGAACCCAATTGCAGCCACGTAAAAGATGCAACAACAATTAGAGGACGTCTAACTTGTTTTTGCAGCGATTGATCATGTGATGTGATATGGCCAGAAGTTGTGATGAATGATGAATTGTGATGTATGAGATCATGTTCTTTGTAATAGGATTCACGACTTGCATGTCGATGAGTATGACAACCAGCAGGAGCCATAGGAGTTGTCTTTATTTTTTGTATGACCTGCGTGTCATTGAATAACGCCATGTAAACTACTTTACTTTATTGCTAAACGTTAGTCATAGAAGTAGAAGTAGTCATTGGCGTGACAACTTCATGAAGACACGATGATGGAGATCATGATGATGGAGATCATGGTGTCAAGCCGGTGACAAGATGATCATGGAGCCCCGAAGATGAAGATCAATGGAGCTATATGATATTGGCCATATCATGTCACAACTATATAATTGCATGTGATGTTTATTATGTTTATGCATCTTGTTTACTTAGGACGACGGTAGTAAATAAGATGATCCCTTATAAAATTTCAAGAAGTGTTCTCCCCTAACTGTGCACCGTTGCTACAGTTCGTCGCTTCTAAGCACCACGTGATGATCGGGTGTGATGGATTCTTACGTTCACATACAACGGGTGTAAGACAGTTTTACACAGCGAAAACACTTAGGGTTAACTTGACGAGCCTAGCATGTGCAGACATGGCCTCGGAACACGGAGACCGAAAGGTCGAACATGAATCGTATGGAAGATACGATCAACATGAGAATGTTCACCGACGATGACTAGTCCGTCTCACGTGATGATCGGACACGGCCTAGTCGACTCGGATAGTGTAACACTTAGATGACTAAAGGGATGTCTAATCTGAGTGGGAGTTCATAATTTGATTAGAACTTTATTATCATGAACTTAGTCTAAAACCTTTGCAAATATGTCTTGTAGATCAATGGCCAACGCTAATGTCAACATGAACTTCAACGCGTTCCTAGAGAAAACCAAGCTGAAAGATGATGGCAGCAACTATACGGACTGGGTCCGGAACCTGAGGATCATCCTCATAGCTGCCAGGAAACAATATGTCCTAGAAGGACCGCTAGGTGACGCTCCCGTCCCAGAGAACCAAGACATTATGAATGCTTGGCAGTCTCGTGCTGATGATTACTCCCTCGTTCAGTGTGGCATGCTTTACAGCTTAGAACCGGGGCTCCAAAAGCGTTTTGAGCACCACGGAGCATATGAGATGTTCGAAGAGCTGAAACTAGTTTTTCAAGCTCATGCCCGGGTCGAGAGATATGATGTCTCCGACAAGTTCTACAGTTGTAAGATGGAGGAAAACAGTTCTGTCAGTGAACACATCCTGAAGATGTCTGGGTTGCACAACCGTATGACCCAGCTGAACATTAACCTCCCAGATGAGGCGGTCATTGACAGAATCCTCCAGTCGCTCCCACCAAGCTACAAGAGCTTTGTGATGAACTACAACATGCAGGGGATGGAAAAGACCATTCCTGAAGTGTTCTCGATGCTGAAGTCAGCAGAGGCTGAAATCAAGAAAGAACATCAAGTGTTGATGGTCAATAAGACCACTAAGTTCAAGAAGGGCAAGGGTAAGAAGAACTTCAAGAAGGACGGCAAAGATGTTGCCGCGCCTGGTAAGCCAGTTACCGGGAAGAAGTCAAAGAATGGACCCAAGCCTGAGACTGAGTGCTTTTATTGCAAGGGGAAGGGTCACTGGAAGCGGAACTGCCCCAAATACTTAGCGGATAAGAAGGCCGGCAACACCAAAGCAGGAGCTGCGGAATAAACGGAGACTGGCAAAGGACGAGGTGACGATGCGCGTCGGGAATGGTTCCAGAGTCGATGTGATCGCCGTCGGCACGCTGCCTCTACATTTACCTACGGGATTAGTTTTGAACCTTAATAATTGTTATTTAGTGCCAAGTTTGAGCATGAACATTGTATCAGGATCTCGTTTAATACGAGATGGCTACTCATTTAAGTCTGAGAATAATGGTTGTTCGATTTATATGAGAGATATGTTTTATGGTCATGCTCCGATGGTCAATGGTTTATTCTTAATGAATCTCGAGCGTAATATTACACATGTTCATAGTGTAGATGCCAAAAGATTTAAAGTTGATAACGATAGTCCCACATACTTGTGGCACTGCCGCCTTGGTCACATTGGTGTCAAGCGCATGAAGAAGCTCCATGCCGATGGACTTTTAGAGTCTCTTGATTATGAATCGTTTGACACGTGCGAACCATGCCTCTTAGGTAAAATGACCAAGACTCCGTTCTCCGGAACAATGGAGCGAGCAACCAACTTGTTGGAAATCATACATACCGATGTGTGCGGTCCAATGAGCGTTGAGGCTCGCGGAGGATATCGTTATGTTCTCACTCTCACAGATGACTTGAGTAGATATGGGTATGTCTACTTAATGAAACACAAGTCTGAGACCTTTGAAAAGTTCAAGGGATTTCAGAATGAGGTGGAGAATCAACGTGACCGAAAGATAAAATTCTTACGATCAGATCGTGGAGGAGAATACTTAAGTCACGAATTTGGTACACACTTAAAGAAATGTGGAATCGTTTCACAGCTCACGCCGCCTGGAACACCTCAGCGAAACGGTGTGTCCGAACGTCGTAATCGCACTCTATTGGATATGGTGCGGTCTATGATGTCTCTTACCGATTTACCGCTATCATTTTGGGGATACGCTCTAGAGACAGCTACATTCACTTTAAATAGGGCACCGTCTAAATCCGTTGAGACGACACCGTATGAATTATGGTTTGGAAAGAAACCTAAGCTGTCGTTTCTAAAAGTTTGGGGATGCGAAGCTTATGTCAAGAAACTTCAACCTGAAAAGCTCGAACCCAAGTCGGAAAAATGCGTATTCATAGGATACCCTAAGGAAACTATAGGGTATACCTTCTACTTAAGATCCGAAGGCAAGATCTTTGTTGCCAAGAACGGATGCTTTCTGGAAAAAGAGTTTCTCTCGAAAGAAGTAAGTGGGAGGAGAGTAGAACTCGATGAAGTACTACCTCTTGAGCGGGATAGTGACGCAGCACAGGAAACCATTCCTGTGATGCCCACACCAACTGAAGAGGAAAACCATGATAATGATCAAGGTACTTCGGATCAAGTTACTACTGAACTTCGTAGGTCCACAAGGACACGTTCCGCACCAGAGTGGTACGGCAACCCTGTCCTGGAAATCATGTTGTTAGACAACAATGAACCTTCGAACTATGAAGAAGCAATGACGGGCCCGGATTCCAACAAATGGCTTGAAGCCATGAAATCCGAGATAAAATCCATGTATGAAAACAAAGTATGGACTTTGACAGACTTGCCCGATGATCGGCGAGCGATAGAAAACAAATGGATCTTTAAGAAGAAGACGGACGCGGATGGTAATGTTACCATCTATAAAGCTCGACTTGTCGCTAAGGGTTATCGACAGGTTCAAGGGATTGACTACGACGAGACATTCTCTCCCGTAGCGAAGCTAAAGTCCGTCCGAATCATGTTAGCAATTGCCGCATACTATGATTATGAGATATGGCAGATGGACGTCAAAACAGCATTCCTTAACGGGCATCTTAAGGAAGAACTGTATATGATGCAGCCGGAAGGTTTTGTCGATCCACGGAACGCTAACAAAGTATGCAAGCTCCAGCGATCCATTTATGGACTAGTGCAAGCATCTCGGAGTTGGAACATTCGCTTTGATGAGATGATCAAAGCATTTGGGTTTATGCAGACTTATGGAGAAGCCTGCGTTTACAAGAAAGTGAGTGGGAGCTCTGTAGCATTTCTCATATTATATGTAGATGACATACTCTTGATGGGAAATGATATAGAATTTCTGGACAGCATTAAGGCCTACTTGAATAAGTGTTTTTCAATGAAGGACCTTGGAGAAGCTGCTTATATATTAGGCATCAAGATCTATAGAGATAGATCGAGACGCCTCATAGGTCTTTCACAAAGCACATACCTTGATAAGATTTTGAAGAGATTCAGAATGGATCAGTCCAAGAAGGGGTTCTTGCCTATGTTACAAGGTGTGAGACTGAGCTCAGCTCAGTCACCGACCACGGCAAAAGATAAAGAAGAGATGAGTGTCATCCCCTATGCTTCAGCCATAGGATCTATTATGTATGCCATGCTGTGTACCAGACCCGATGTAAACCTTGCCGTAAGTTTGGTAGCAAGATACCAAAGTAATCCCGGCAAGGAACACTGGACAGCGGTCAAGAATATCCTGAAGTACCTGAAAAGGACAAAGGACATGTTTCTCGTTTATGGAGGAGACGAAGAGCTCGTCGTAAAGGGTTACGTCGACGCTAGCTTTGACTCAGATCCGGATGACTCTAAGTCACAAACCGGATACGTGTATATGTTGAATGGTGGAGCAGTAAGCTGGTGCAGCTGCAAGCAGAGCGTCGTGGCGGGATCTACGTGTGAAGTGGAGTACATGGCAGCCTCGGAGGCAGCACATGAAGCGATTTGGGTGAAGGAGTTCATCACCGACCTAGGAGTCATACCCAATGCGTCGGGGCCGATCAAACTCTTCTGTGACAACACTGGAGCTATTGCCCTCGCAAAGGAGCCCAGGTTTCACAAGAAGACCAGGCACATCAAGCGTCGTTTCAACTCCATCCGTGAAAATGTTCAAGATGGAGACATAGAGATTTGCAAAGTACACACGGATCTGAATGTCGCAGATCCGCTGACTAAACCTCTCTCGCGTGCAAAACATGATCAACACCAGAACTCTATGGGTGTTCAATTCATCACAATGTAACTAGATTAGTGACTCTAGTGCAAGTGGGAGACTGTTGGAAATATGCCCTAGAGGCAATAATAAAAGTATTATTATATTTCATTGTTCATGATAATTGTCTTGTATTCATGCTATAACTGTATTATCCGGAAATCGTAATACACGTGTGAATACTTAGACCACACTATGTCCCTGGTAAGCCTCTAGTTGACCAGCCCGTTGTGATCAACAGATAGTCATGGTTTCCTGACTATGGACATTGGATGTCATTGATAACGGGATCACATCATTAGGAGAATGATGTGATGGACAAGACCCAATCCTAAGCATAGCATAAAAGATCGTGTAGTTCGTTTTGCTAGAGCTTTGCAAGTGTCAAGTATCTCTTCCTTCGACCATGAGATCGTGTAACTCCCGGATACCGTAAGAATGCCTTGGGTGTGCCAAACGTCACAACGTAACTGGGTGACTATAAAGGTGCATTACAGGTATCTCCGAAAGTAGCTGTTGGGTTGACACGGATCGAGACTGGGATTTGTCACTCCGTATGTCGGAGAGGTATCTCTGGGCCCACTCGGTAATGCATCATCATAATGAGCTCAAAGTGACCAAGGTGTTGGACACGGGATCATGCATTACGGTACGAGTAAAGTGACTTGCCGGTAACGAGACTGAACAAGGTATTGGGATACCGACGATCAAGTCTCGGGCAAGTAACGTACCGATTGGCAAAGGGAATTGTATACAGGGTTTGATCGAATCCTCGACATAGTGGTTCATCCGATGACAACATCGAGGAGCATGTGGGAGCCATCATGGGTATCCAGATCCCGCTGATGGTTATTGACTAAGAGAGTCTTGGTCATGTCTACATGTCTCCCGAACCCGTAGGGTCTACACACTTAAGGTTCAGTCACGCTAGGGTTGTAGGGATATGTATATGCAGTAACCCGAATGTTGTTCGGAGTCCCGGATGAGATCCCGGACGTCACGAGGAGTTCCGGAATGGTCCGGAGGTAAAGATTTATATATGGGAAGTCCTGTTTCGGGCATCGGGACAAGTTTCGGGGTTATCGGTATTGTACCGGGACCACCGGAGGGGTCCCGGGGGCCCACCGGGTGGGGCCACCCATCCCCGGGGGCCACATGGGCTGTAGGGGGTGCGCCTTGGCCTACATGGGCCAAGGGCACCAGCCCCACAAGGCCCATGCGCCTAGGGTTTCCAAGGGGGAGGAGTCCTACTAGTGGAAGGCACCTCCTAGGTGCCTTGGGGGGGAGGGAATCCCCCCTTGGCCGCCGCACCCCCTAGGAGATTTGATCTCCTAGGGCCGGCCACCCCCCCTTGGCACCCCTATATATAGTGGGGGGGAGAGGAGGGACTTCATACCTTGTGCCCTGGCCTTTGGTTGCCTCCTTCTCCCTCCCCAACACCTCCTCCAACTCCATAGCGCTTAGCGAAGCTCTGCCGGAGTACTGCAGCTCCACCAACACCACGCCGTCGTGCTGCTGCTGGTGCCATCTCCCTCAACCTCTCCTCCCTTCCTTGCTGGATCAAGAAGGAGGAGACGTGGCTGTTTCCGTACGTGTGTTGAACGCGGAGGTGCCGTCCGTTCGGCGCAGGTCATCGGTGATTTGAATCACGTCGAGTACGACTACATCATCACCTTGCAAGCTTCCGCACGCGATCTACAAGTGGTATGTAGATGCAAACTCTCTCCCTAGACTCGTTGCTTAGATGAACTCATAGATGGATCTTGGTGAAACCGTAGGAAAAATTTTAATTTTCTGCAACGTTCCCCAACACCCCTCAGTCAGGGAGACACCTAAAGGTGGCCAGGCCTCTCCCAGTCGGCCCGGGGTATGGCCGACTCCCAATAGCCGGCTAGTTCACTCCCTCGAAGGAGGCGCCTCATTAAGGAGATAAGACGAGGTAAGGCTACAGCGATAAGCCGCCCAGCGGCAGCACTGTAGCCATGCTTACCACGACAAAGCCCTCGTCACCAAAGGCGAGGCAACAGTAACCAGCCTCCGACAAGACCCCCGAGCGGTGGGACCGGCCTGTCGACCAGAAGGCCGGCAGCCGGCGCGGTCCAGCAGTCGGCGGGCCCCATCGGTCAGCGGAGAAGCCGGCGAGCATAGACACAGACGGCTAGGGTCCACGCCCAGCCGGATTACCATTTTACCCCTGGGGTAGGCCTATATAAACCCCCCAGGACACCCATGCAGGGGATCCCTTTTCAGTAGTTCTAGACACCACATCGAGAGGAGAGGCAGGCTAGCCTTGCCCTTCTTCATCCTTTCACCGAACAGCTCAAGGAGCCTCTTGTAGCTACTTGTTGATCTAGTGACCATGCGGAGACCCCGCAGAGCAGCAGTAGGGGTGTTATCTCCACGGAGAGCCCTGAAGCTAGGTAAGATCCGCCGGCGTACATGTCTTCGCCGTATCCCGTTTCCAGACACCGGCGATGTTTTATTGGCTTCCACAATGATAAGCCACCCGTTGGCATATGTCGCACCAACCACCCGACAAGGGCCCTATCGCTCAATGGCGTAGTCAGGACCCAGGCACACCGGGCTGCCGCCCGGGTCGTCGGGTCATGGTTATTTGTTGACTGTAGCATGTTGTAATACTATTCAACACTATAGCAGCCTTTCAGCCTGGGGCTTGCCTGGGGCTTGGCCCGATCCTAGGTACGCCACTGCTATCGATCATGGTATGTTCTCTAAGAAAATCCTCCCTGTGTTCGGAATTAAATGATATCCTAGCCAATGAGGAGCTCTTTTGGTTGCAACAGTCTACTGAGCGTTGGCTCCTAAAAGGAGATCAAAATACTGACTATTATCATTGTATTGCTAATAGCAGAAAACAGAAAACACAATCCTCTCCTTGTCTGACAGTGAGGCTGTGATCGAGGGTACTCAAAACCTCTTAAATCACGCTAGTTCCTATTATTAAGATTATTTTTAGCCCGCACCTGGAAATCTTATCCATTTGTCTAATGATACTTGGGGTGACCATGAGAAGCTGTTTGATGTTGACAATGTTTTTCTGGTTGACATGTTTATGGAGGACGAGGTGAGGGATATGATGCGCTCTTTTCTATGGAGAGTAACAGAGCCCCCGGCCTGGATAATATTCCGGCCAAATTCTATAAATGTTGCTGGGATTTTGTGAAACCTAACATTATGTGTTTGTTTCATGCTTTTCACCTTGCATGTGACACGTCTCAAGTATGGACTGATTACCTTGATTTCTAAGCTCAATGGGGCTAATAAAATTACCCAGTTCTGCCCCATCTGCTTACCTAGATGCCCGTATAAGCTAATCGCTAAGGTGCTGGATAATCGTGTGGCCTTGTTTGCGGATAAACTAATTAGTCGTCATCAAAATGCTTTTATTAACCATCGAAATATAATGGATGGCATCTCATCTCTTCATGAGATTCTTCATCATACTAGGTTAAGGAAAAAGTGGATATAGTTCTTAAGCTCAACTTTGAAAAGGCTTAAGACAAAAATAATTGGCATTTTTTGCTTGAGTGTCATGAGATGCATGGTTTTAATGCAACCTGGTGCAGCTGGACGATTAAAAACATCTTATACAATGACACTTTTTCGTGCAGTTGCGCACTTTTTCGTGTCCTAAAAACAATTTTTTGTGCCCTAAATTTTACCCCAAAGCTTTTTGGTGTGCTATTTTAGGGCAGCTATTTGAGATGTTCTTACTCACGGTTAACCTAGGCGTACATTGTACATTCTCATTTCCGGTTCTTCGTTATTAGATACGATTTCACCTGTTGGCGTTTAAATAGAAGTTGTATACTTTTTGAACCAAAATTTCAGTATATACTGTACGAAAGAAGAGTACTCGAGCGATGAACAGCAACCAATTTGACTGTATGCAAGATTTTTTGTTTGTTTAAGAAAAGTGTATGCAAGAATGTGAAAGCGGTTAAAAAGTAATCAAAATTCCCCCGCAAAAAAAAGTAATCAAAATTTTCAATTAGGGCAAAGTCCACACGGCCAGCCCATATCCAACCCACTCTCTCTTCCACTCGTACCCCAAGCTGGGCTGTGGGCTGGTCAGTCCCCTCATACTCTCACTCTCCCCCTCTCGGCCGGCGCTGCCTCGGTGGCTCCTGTGAAGCCCGCCGGCCGCCGCCCTCATGCTCGCCTCCTCTCCCCGCTCCCGTGCTGCGGTGCGCGCACCCGTTGGCGATTTCGCTGGCAAGGGAGAGCAGTCTTCTCCCCTCTCTTCCTCGTAGGCGAGGGTTGGCGGAGGCAGCTAACAAATCTCCAAATGCGCCGCCAGCCGGAACGGCAAACCTCGAGGGCGACCATGGCGACTAGGTCCTGCAGTTGACAGATCCCGAGGGAGACCAGGTGCTAGTTCATGTACGACTGCATTCCTCTCGATTCGGGGCCACACTGCTTCGCCATTGCTCATCTTTGAATCGGAATAAATTTCTTGTTTTTCAGTCGCATATGCATCGCTGCTACTCTTATTACAAATGTGAAAGCGGTTCAATATTTTTGTTTTGCGAAACAAGAAAATAACAGATGTGAAATAGCAGTGAACAAGAAATGTTTGCTTGTTTGGTTGCTTTTCCTCTTGCTGTTTTGCCCCAAAACAATTATTTCTCGCTTCTTCTTTGGTACAACCCCCCTAGACACATCAACGGTTCAGATCATCTTATACCCCTTCATCTAAAAACTTAAAAAAGGGTAGGATGGTCATTCCCCATCACCCTCCCCCCAGCCCCGCTCCCGCGACGTACCCGCGCGCGAGGCGACGGCTTTATTTTTTACACTCGCGCAACATACGTACGTGTTCGCGCGCCGGACGGCGTATTTTTCTACAGTGGGGCGACGTACGTACGTGTACACGCGTCGGTGGTCAAGCGGCGACGGTTGGTCAATCCGCGACGCGTCGCCCGGAGAAAACGCGTCGTGGCGCGTGGATAGCGGCCCCGCCGACCAGTCCCATCCGCCCCCTCGACTGCCGCAACGCCGCCCTCGACTGCCGCCCCGCCGCCTGCCGCCCCTTCGTATCCCATGGGCATCAATGTCGTCGACCCACCCGCCCGTCACCATTACTGCCCGTCCGCGCGCTGCCCCGTCGTCTGCCCTATAAAAACCACCCCCGTCCGCCCGTCGCCGCTCACAACAGTTCTTCCCCCGACCCGTCATCACATCCACCTCTCAAAAGCCCGCCGGGGAGATGTCGTTCCACCGCGGCAGCAGCTTCGGCACCGACGGCGACGACGGACCGAGCGCGTGGCCGTCGAGCCTGAGCACGCCGGAGACAGAGGAGCTGTACCGGTTTGGGCTCCTCGTGCCGCCGGGTTGCCGTCTGCCGCACGACTGGAAACTCGACAAGGACGGTTACCTGAGGCGCGGGCCCGGCGCCACCGCGGAGGAGAAGCGGACCGGCGGCCGCAACAACATCGCCGGCCGTCACGCGTTCTGGGACGGCGAAGACTACGCCGCCGTCATCGGCGCGTACCGGCTGGCGGAGTCCAGCGTCACGCCAGACCTCATCGGCGACCGCCGCCGCCTTCTTGTCCCGCGCCCCCGTCCAGAAGCGCGCCGCCGTCGGGCCCCTCCACCACCTGCGCCGGTGCCCGCCGATCCCCCGCCCCGCCGGAGGTGGAACTGCCGCCGGAGCAGTTGGTTCTTCGGGAGGACGGCGATCCCGACGATATGCCGGGTTACCTCGTCGCCCTGCGGGCGTCGGTGGCTGCAGCGGCGGCTACGAGGGAGGCCGCCGAGGTGGAGGTCCCGCAGGCGGAGGCGGAGGCGTCGGAGTCGTCGGACGAAGATGCCATCGACTGGGAGCGGTTAGCCCAGGTCAGCGACGATGACGACGGCGGTGACGGCGGTGGTCATCGATCTGGTGGCAAGCGACGACGAGTAGGAGTAGTTGTTTTTTTTTAAAAGAAAATGTTCTAAGTATGAACTATGTATCGTTTAGGTTCGGATAAACTCGTTTCGTTTTCGTAGTGTTGAATGGACTATGTAAAATATCTCTATGTTCAATCAAGTTTGTTCGAATGTTGTTTTAATTTGTCTTCAAAGTTTGTTCAAAAAATTAGCAAAATATTGAACGCTTATTTTAATATAAAGTCAAAAGTGTATCTAAATGTTTATAAAGTGTTTTAGAAATGTTCAGATTTTGTTAAAATACGTGCATATAGTAAAGCCCGGTGGATGAAAAAATTAAAATTTTGAAATAAAAAGTATAACAAATAAAAAATAAAATTAAAATTAAAAAGGTGAGATATTTTAATTCATTAACATTTTCTGAAATATTTTTAAATTCATTAACATTTATGAATCCGAGAATTTTTAGATTCTTTAAATTTATGAACCAGAGAATATTTATAATTCATTAATATTTATGAATCCGAGAATTTTTAAATTCATTAACATTTACCAAAATATTTTTAAATTCTTTAAATTTATGAACCAGAGAATATTTATAATGCATTAATATTTATGAATCCGAGAATTTTTAAATTCATTAACATTATCTGAAATAGTTTTAAATTCATTAACATTTATGAATATTCTGGAATATTTTTAAATATTTGTAAAACCAACTTTTGCCAGCGCGTGTGGGGCCCCACCCGGGCACCCCATGGCCAAAATGAACGAAATCCGACAACGAACGCAAGTTGCGTCACGTCCGGGCAGTATTTTTAGGGGTTTTCGGCCCGGAAAATCGTAGAAAATCCATACGGACTCGAAACATGACAAATTTTTGCGTGCGTGTCCTGCAAGGGCACTGTAGTACATGGGAAAAAATTGGGCACGTTTGGCTGATGCGAAGCGGAGACGTGCGACCGAGGGTCCCCTCCGCCCATACCGAAAACCACCCCCTTCCACAGCAAGTACCTGAGCAGTTTCACG